>NC_135074.1:29292500-29442500 GCF_051107435.1 Chaetodon auriga | reverse complement strand
TTTCCCTGCTTCTCCTCAGCTCCTTCTCGAGGATTTCAGATCCTCGGCGTGAATGTGAAACAGAGTTAGCGTTCACGGTGCAGGGAGGTGACTGCTCATATTTCACGACGCTAACGCGATTGCACGTTAGCTTTGCAGTCGGTGCGTTGTGCCGAAATCGGTATTGTTATTCTTCATTGTGTCTGGATCTGGAAAGGTTTTTGGAATGATGTCACTGCTTTAAGCAGGACACACACAGACACAGAGGAAACCAGTCTCTGGTTCCTCTGGTTCGTCTGGTTTCTCCTTCTCTATCAAGCAGTTAACGAGGGAGAGTTAACTCATGAAGTCCAGTTGCTGCTCTGATTATAGAGTAAAAGCGGAGGCTGACATTAGCTTTAGTGTGCACAGTTGTGGAGTATATATCATTAATGATAATAGAAGGTGCAATATCACCTCATGATATATGGTGTAACATACTGTGGATGTTGAAATGTGGCCAGATACTGAGTTTCCTGACAGATAAACACTGGAAGGGTAAGAAACGGTACCTTGAACAGAGCCTGAAGGCACACACTGTAGACGCCTGATCCCATCCCAGTATAATTCCTGCCTAAATTAAAACAAATGTTTTTGATTATTTACTCTGGTGATGGATTTTGTTGATAGAAATTTGTTTTGGAGGATTTATTACGCGAGGGTCTAAGGATAGTGGGTGTCGTATGCTGCACAGATAGTGAAGCCCCTGAGCCAAATTGTGATTTGTGATGTTGGGCTGTGTAAATAGAACTGACTTGACTTGAGAGCGTTGAACTGCCAGATTTCTTTGGCAATGGAAAGGAACAATATTGTTGAGGTTTCAGTTGCATATTCTGCCATTCATTTTAGCTATGCATTACTTCTATGATGGAAAATGATCACATTTACTCAAAAAAATATCGCAGGCGTATTTTCATGTAGCTTTTAATTGTGCCAGCATTGTGTGACGCAGCCTTCCCGACATGTGCTCGAATCCTGCAGGCATGAATGACAATCCGTCGCTTAATACATTAATCACATGTTTTGTATGTAAAATCTTAATCTGCAAAGCAACCAGTAATTACAGCTGTCAGATAAATGCAGTGGAATGAAACGCTCAGTGTTTCCCTGCGACATAGTGCAGCGGTATGAAGAAGCATGAAATGCCGCCTAAATATGCAAGTTACGTTCAAGTACCTCAAGATTGTACATACCACTGGTCTGTAAAAACATCTGGTGTTTGGTGACAACAGCTCTCGACAAAGACTTTTTTGTTTTTTTTTCATGTAAACGTACAACGCAGGTTCTGTTGTTTGCACAGTGACATCACGCACGTGTCCCCAGCCATCCGAAAGGAAGTCACCTGAACCGTGACAATCAAGCAGAAATGAGAAAGAAAAAACACAGGGGCTGCAGGAGAAATGTGTCTGTTGACAGTCACTGATGGCAGTAATGTGTTTCTTCCTGCCTTTTCTCTTCAGGCCAGTGTGTGTGAGTCTACTGTCTCTGCGGACTTTATCTACCCACAAGCTTACCTTATTTTCCTCACGCTGCAGCCGGCATACGTCTACAAATTTACCCTCAGTATTACAATCTGAGCAGCTCCCTCCTCAGAGGAATAAAGTGTCACCTATTGCAGCTTTTACATGACACATCATGTGTCACCTTTTGCACTGGACACTCTCGGCCTCATCTCTCTCTGTCTCTGCTGGCGGTGGAGCCTGTCCTTTGTCGAGACAGCGCCCTGTAAACAATGGGAGGCTGCGGTAATTGTGGTTCCACTTCAGTTCACCTCCATGGAAGCGGGCAAACAGCTCTGGGGAAACAGGGGATGGACGGAGGGAAGAATGGGGTTGGCAGGAAGTATGAATTTCTATACCTCACCTTCTTGAAATGCCACCGAGCTGTCATCACATCCATGTTTATGCAGCTCACTTCAGTTCGCTGCTCAGCCAGGACGAATTTACTTCTCTGCCGAGTAAAATATTTGATGTGAAGGTGATTATGTGTACCTATTTCAGTTTTTATTTGTATTATCTTTGGTGGTCTGTGCTCAGCTCTAGACTTTCCAGAGATCAGCTGTCAATCAAACCATGTGGTTGGGACTATGATGTCTTTTTCCTTTGGTCTTATTCATGGCTGGATTAACCACCTACAGGGCGCCTGGGGCAAAAAATAGCTGCTGGACCCCCATTAGCCCACTGCTCCTCCCTCGCTTCATGCCATGTGTACGGTTTGTATGCTGGAATTCAAGCTGATCCCAGATTTGCTGTGTGGTAATTTGAGTTTTCACATCAATTTAGGATACATTATGTAGTATACAAGCACAAAACGAAAATATAGATAAACCCTTGGTCTTATCGTGTCAGTTGATGTTGTGCTTGGCGGTGAGAATTCCCAAACATATTTTCAATTTGTAAATACCAGTTTTCATACCGTGAATCAGGAGCTTTCAGGTCCGCTGCTGTTCGGGGGCTCGAGGGCACTTTCCTGCTCTGCCTGGTTGGTAATCTGGCCGCTGACTTTCCTTTTCGGGAGTTTGAGGTGTTTGCCAAATCTGCTATCAGTGCTCATGCAAACAAACCCAGTGTTTCTTGTGTTAATTAAGCAAAAATGCATCACTTCAGAGGCAATCACAGCATCTAAAGAGAGAAGTGTGGCGCTTTTCCCTGCGCAGCTCTGATTGTGTTCACTCTGAGGCTACATGGTGCTCCTTTGTCTATGTTCAGCACTACCAGAATCAGGGTGACTTGCTTTGTGTGTTGCTTTTCTGCAATTTTAAGATCAAATAGCACCGATTGGAGTGACCTTTCACGTGCACGGTGTGCACAAAATGTTTCAAGCCCACACAAATCCATCGTAAAAATGTACTGTAATGCTAAAAACACCCAGTGTGATCAAAACCTTCCTGTATGTCAGACAACGCTTCCCTGTTGGGGCCTTCCACAGTTTTGAGGGATGGAAAATCTTTACTGGCTGTTGGGCGAATACACATAAAGAATCACAACAATTAGAAACTAGATACTTATTGTCAAGAAAAAAAGTGTTTTTTTTATATAAATGTGCTGAGCTTAGACTCGTATCAGTGTTTATGTCTTTATGCTGCAGTGCGAGCAGAGCTCAGTGATTTCCCCTGTGGAAGATCACTATGATCTCTGACTTCACGTGTTGGAGGATAATAGTTGTCGGCCATAGGTGTTATCCACCACATGTGCACTTATCTTAAACAGGTGCTGGTATGGCTCACAATTACAGATTAATCTGCTGGAATGGGAGGTTTAAGGTCTTTCCTTCCGCTCAGCTCCATCCTGTAAATAATCTTCAACGGCAGGTTCAGCTCGGGCTGTGAGATAAAGTGTAGCATAGCCATTTTAAAATGAATTCCTCATCTATCAGAAGCTGTTGCTTTGCACACGCCACGGCTGGGTGAAAACACTGAAACTCTTCAATAGATTAAAGAGCTCAGTTACTGCCCAGATACAGTTTTATACTCCTCCCGGTGGACACTGTAGTGTGAGCATGGTCACAATTTGAACAGTGTTGCTGGCTGATTGGCTGACTGTTGGCAGACACACAAATACAAGTGTTTTCTTTTTTAGGCTGAATTAGCATCTAATGGTTATTTATAATGGGTTTGTGAGACACTTCCATGTAACATTTGACTCACTTCCTTTGTAGAGATTTAACAAGCATCTGAGCATCTTTCAGCTTCGTTTTTGGTCTTGATTCATTGTCACCTCCTCTATGAGTGTGTCCAGGTGCAGCCCATTGTGCGCTTCCTCTCCAGCTCCACACAGCAGCCTGCAAAGTTAGCGACCAGCTGGTGAACGTGGCATTGAGCTGCTAAAGGGGCAGATATTTTTCTCATGGGCTGGTGGAGACCAAAACGGGCTTAAAAGGGCAGTGAATACAGAAACAAGACTCCAGAATGAATGCTGATGTCGCCCCATATCTGCTGGATGTGCACAGGCAGCTGTTTGCTAACAAGTTGTCAATGATGATTGGTAGGAATGACACCGATTAAGGAAAACAACAACTTCAAACAACTTCAGCTGAACAGAAATCATCTCAAAGTCCAGCAAACCACAGATTTCTTTACTGTCGTCCTTATTAATAACTCTCATAGTTGATAGTTATTTGTTCAGCTGTAGAATGTCCTCTTTCTCTTGTCGCACCTCTTTTGAGGGATCATGGATTTTTAACGTTAGATTTTGTGGAAAACAGGGAACAACCAACAAATGATTGGATTTGTTTTTTTGACTTTCAGATATCAACATCGATTTAGAAATCAATCAAGCTTTAATCAATAACATTAGTCCGTCCACCTGCGAATCCTTTATTTGGCTGACCTAAACGCACGGTGGTGGTATTTTAACTGTATTGATTGAAGTGAGCAGATTTAAGTGTTTGCTTTCGGTCGACTAATCCATTATTCAGACAGCAGCCGCATCACGCTGCCGTCTTTGATCCTCTGATGTATATTTCTCTTCAAGCCTCATCTGCACTCTACTGATCAATACCTGACTCTTTTTTTTTTCCTTATCAACCTGCTGTTCGTAGACAATGGCTCGGCTGTATGGCTGACCAAAAGAAGCTGCCATTAATTTCATGCCTCAGTTGCTCCATATATTTTCCAAAATTCTAGCATTGGGAAAGGCTGCATCCCCCTCAAGACACATTATATGTTTAATGAAAATTTGATCAAATCCAATTCCAATTATACATGTAATGAATGTGGAGCTCAGGTGTGACGAGCCCGGAAACCTTGGCAACCCTCCCTGTGTACATTAACTCTTCAAAAATGGAGGTCATGCTGTCAGGCTGGCTCGGCACCAGCCGATTTAATAAGCCCATCAAACACAGTTTGGGACGGAGTCAGATAAGTTTTCCTTAGTCCTCACTTTCATCCATGTGTAATTGGCTCTGAGAAGCTGGTGTTTATATTTAGCTTCCCCATAAAGGTTTGATGCAAGGAAGGCTTCTTCCGGCTTGTCGGCAGACTGTACATCCATCCAGAGTGAAGTCTATCCTCGCGTTACGCTGCTTTAAGCTTCATCTCTTCCTTGATGCTTTTTTTCTTCCTGTTGCTCCGGCTGAATACACATGGAGACGTGTGGAATAATAATACGCGGTGGCTATGGGATGGATGTTTACTGACAGAGCACATTAATGGAACATGCTTTCATTAATGCGAGTTGCAGCCTAAGCATTTTTATTGCAGAGAGCTGTATATTTCACTGGGAAGTAAATGAATTGCTTTATCTCGCAGGCCCTGTGCTGCAGCTGCACGCAGAGAGGATATGAACTGGGTGGTAGGACACTGTAAAGAAAGCTGAATGCTAATGCCACTAAAGAAGCGGCTGTAATTCATGATTAACATATTTGCAGCATAATGAGAAGCACTTGTGTTTTAAAGCGCCCGTCTTTAGTGCTGCGTGTAAATAATACCATGTGACCGTAACACACACACACACTCCCTCAGCAGATTTCTCTTCTGGTGTCTCTTCTCCTGCTTTCCTGCCTCATTTTATTGCTGTATGTGCTTATTGACCCAGTTAGAAGGAGTGAAAGTAGTTAAGTCTGTACTATCACTGCTTGTTCAGATTTTAGAGGAGGAAACTCTAATTCTGACAAATAAGCTCACATTTCTTATGAATATGTGTGTTTTGGTGAGTGGGTACTGTAAAGATGATGTTGTGGAACATTGTCTTGCTCATTCTTGTTTAATTTTGGGTGGTATAAGCGCAGCATCGACTTGTTGCTGCCACTCAAGAAAGGTCTTTTTAAATGCTTTTGAAAACTACAAAAACGACTCATGTATACTGTACCTCTATGGCTGAAGAAGGTATGATTAATATACTGTATTTATATTGATAAAGGATTATCATTTTTGGTTCTGCAGGCCAGAAATGTCCTTATTGGTTCACTCTCACCACTCTTATGTGCGTGTCCAGATGCAGCAGACAGCTGTTTCCAGCAAAAAGCTCCAAAAACTCATCGTGTGCCACCTGTCCAGCACCATACAGCAGCCTAGCAAAGTTAGCGACCAGCTGGTGAACATAGCATTTAGCTGCTAAAGAGCCAGATATTATGTGGTGGAGACCAAAACAGAGCTAAGAGGGCGGTGAATGACGGGACTACAGAAACAAGACTCCAGCTATCTGCTGGATACCTCAACAACTTCATACACGGGCAATGTGTCAGTGCTGTATTTACAGCCTCAAGAGGCAAAAAAAAAAAGATAACTGATGCAGGAGGTAAAGGTTTGTTTAGGTTAAGGGAATGTAAACTATCTGCTTAGGATTATGGGAAAATTTTCTCCAATGGCAAGACTGTGAGACACTCTTGCATTCTTGATCCACCTTTTTTATAATGTAAAAATCTTAAAGAAAACACAGCATTTGGATGGAAACATAGCTCATGCACATGTGCATCACCTCAGTGCCTTAATTCAAAGGTGGCATTAGTTATACTAACAGATGAAATAGAAGCATCTGCGTCGTATAAAGACAGATAATTAAGATGTCTTAAAAAGTCAGCAGAATGTGTGAAGGTCCCTAATTCTGCACTGACCTGTGCGAGGAGCCTTTAAGCCCAGTTATGTCTTAATGAAATCTTAATAATGAGATCTCTGTCTTTGTGAGGACACGTGCCTGCAGTATTGAAAAGCAGCTGTGTCAGGTGGAATTCATTCACTGGCGGGTCAAAAGAAAACAGCCTCCTGAGCTCCAGATGGAAAATCTGAAACTTTCCCCAACTAATTTTATGGAAATCGATGTCCTCCAGGCTAAATGCTACGACAGGCAATCGATACATTTCCCCCTGTGACACAGGACAGATCTCTGCTGAGTTCACATCGCATCAAGGTGAGCATCAAGGCTGACGCAGAAAGTGAGCATGACGACTTTGCGTTTTTTAAAAAAAGGAGAGAAATCCTGCCGCGCTCTGTTCTTTTTTATGGGCTTGTCACTGGTCATTAAATTCCACATTACTGAAGTGTTCTGCTTGACATTATTGGATGAGACGACGATAGGAGCTTAAGAGATGAGGACATGATTTAGAAATTTATCATGCAACGGAAAAGTGAATCATGAGGTGTTGGTTTTACTCATACGCACAGACTCAGTGTTTTTGTTATGTTTCAGAGACAATGTGCAAGAAAAGGAACAGATGAAATGTGAGAAACGAAATGTCAACAGACACCGAACAACACTGACTTCACTTTAGTTTCTTTGCGACACGGAAAACATAATGTGAATTGACGTCGCCGTTCCAGTCTGAGTAAAATATGTATAATCAGGGAAAGTAACAGAAACCCAGGAGACCAAAATTATAAATAGGCATCAAACAAAAAAAGGGTATAAAAAGATAACGTGCTGTGTGGAGACTCTGCTGCAGGAGGGGAGATTGTTAGTGTGGAGACGGAGCTTTCTGAAGGCTCGGGACAGATGCCACTCAGTCACCTGAGAGGGCCACACTCAGTACTCACTGCTGCACATAAAGGAGATTTGATTATTGAATTTTACATCAGAATTCGGGCATCACGAAATCTGCACCACCCGTGTTATGCTTCAATATTTACTTTCATAGTTTACTCATTTACTTAAACTGCTGCCACATTCATCCAAAGTTCTTCTTTGTGCAGCTTCAGAGATTTAAGGACACATTAATGTTACACTACCATCGTTTTCAGACGTCAATAGTCTTTTCTTTGCTGTCAATAGACAAGATGGTGGTGAAGTAATGGCTTTTTTGCCATTTGCTTCTGATGGAAAAATTCTGCGGTGTTAAAAAATGAATGTTTGGATGTTACAGAAGTCTGATGAAGGCTGTATACGGTTATGTGCCTAAACTACCTTGTTATCTTGGCCTTGACATCGAGGAAGACCAGCCCTCTTATGTCACTGTCAGATCAGCTTCCAGCTGTCTTTGCAGAAGCAGCAGAGCTCGCATTGTGTAGCTCCTAAAAGTCTCTGTTCAGAGTCAAATGTGCCTTTTAAAATGATCTCCACCATTAAGGAGCACTAAGGTTTCTGACTGATTTGCATATTATGCAAAAAACAGTTGAATAAACAAATGTTGGGAGCTAGTCTACGGCTGCTATTGAGTATTCACTAATTGTTAGTCTCTAAAATGTCCCAAAAATCCAAAGTTGACATATTCAAATGTCTTGTTTTGTATGATCACGAGTAAAAAACCCAACCTTCAAAATATCTCCGCACCCACAGAGAACACAAAAACGATTCCAAACGCTCAACAAGCCAGTAGGTGGCGACAAACTCAATGATGCATCAAATACCAGAGAAGAACATCTTCAGTCTGCATGATGAGCTTATTGTCCAAACTCTAGTAGCTAATTATTTACTCATAGTTACTGAAGTTAACAGCCGTCTGCCATTGATGTTTCAGACACACTGTGTGCTCGTAACACAAGCAACAATGGGCACAAACCAAATGAAGTTCCCAGAACAGTTTGTTTTACATGTACACACAGTTTTAATGACATAAAACGCCGTTTGCATGTGATCGAGGTGCAGAGGAAAATGTTTGTTGAGGCTTCAGTTCACTATCAGAGAAAGAAAACCTGCAGATGTTTGAGCCGTGTGCGTCAAAGTTTATGTTTCCTGGCAAAATGTAACGCAAAATGATCTGATTCGAACATGTAAAACTGGGATTTCTGCAGAGCTGCCTGTTTCTGAATTTCCCATTGGCTGTAAAATAGCTGATAGCAGAATCTTCCAGACTCACAAGCGACAAATCAGTCAGCGGTCCTACAGTGTTTTGATTCAGTGAGGTTTCTCAAAGTAGAACCAAAAACCCTGCTGTGTCTAATAATAAGCCTCAGTAATATCCTTAGCGCTATTATACTAATTACAACCCCTCATTTTTCTTAAAGTAATGATTATCTCTTATGACATGCACACTTAAACTTAATCTAATGCACTTGACAAAATGTTATAAATTATTAGTTTTACCCTCCACACTCCAACATAGATTGAATTTCACAGTGTCAGAGCGGCTTAAGTTACACCCGTAATAGATTTACGTTTCAATAAATATTTGAGCCATTTGGCTTCCTGTCTTATGCAGCGTGAGAACAAAAGTTCAGGAAGCTTAAATTTTAAGATTGTTAGCATGACGGGAGAGTGGAAGAGAAGGGCTATGAATCACTGATAGAGGTGGGAAAGAGTGTAAAACAGAGAAGGTTTGATAAAGATGTAAAACAGCAAACCGGGCTGTCATCGCCTTCCAACATGATTCATATGAGCATTTTCTGATCTGGCACTCACACAACTCTTTCGGTGCCTGCCGAAAACTGTGATAACTGACTGCTGATTGACGTGGTTTCTAAAACTACCTGGTTTAGCTTGAGGAAAGATCATCATGACTGAAAAGAAAACACCGCTGACTTTTTGTCGGAGACGGGATGAAAGTCGTGTTTCTGCCTCACAGACAGCAAAGAGGTCACATGTTTCTTGAAACGCCGCTTGTCATCATCATGTCATCACTCCTGTGGGTGGTCTTGTGATGTCAGAGAAATCAAAGAAATGCACTCTGCTAATGTTCTCAATGAGGCTGTGTACAAATCTCTCATCACTTACTGCCTGACTTCTTGTAGCAACACCACATTATGAAAATACTCCAAAGTCCAGAATTAAGCGGAATTTTACAGTTGCAGCTGGTGGAGGTGGAGGAGTTTTAACTGCTTTATAAACAGTTAGGTAATTTAGTCAAGAGGTTCTGCACTTAAGGGTTGGGACCTCTTCACGGGTCACAATGAATCTGAAGGGTCTTCAGATGATTAGTGGGAGAGAAGAAAGTGTTCTGCTCCGCAAATCTTTATTCACTTTTTGGACTTTTCTCAGTGATTTTACCTCTTTGGGCTTCAAACTGTTATTTTAATGAGAGCATCAAAGAAGTTTGGAAGTTGACAAAGGGCCCCGAATACTACACACTGCTAAGGTGTCACAGGTCAAAAGGGCTGGAAAACACAGTTTTAATCTTAAACAATATGTTGTATTTCATAAGGACCCATGCTGTTTTCATGCAAAGGAACGACAGCTGCCATATAAATGTGGTGCAGCAAAAAGGACAATTTGACCCTCTAAAAATGGAATTCAGTACCTCAAAACTATAGCACTTTACTTGAGTAAATGTACTTGGTTACTTTCCGCCTCTGCTTCCTCACATTTTCTTTCAGTGTTTAAATCATACTGAACATGAAGTGAACTTCACAGGCGGCATGATTAAAAATGAATGTGAAGAGGCGAGTGGACACAAATTATTAGCTCTAGGCAGTGCAAATGGAGTCAAATGTTGTCCTTGCATTGAAAATGTTTCAACTTGAGTGGAAAATTAGCATTTATCCCGAGGCTTTATGACGCCGATTCACCAACAGGAGAGAAACTGGAGGGAAAAAAACAAAGAGCTGCACTTCCTGGTGTTTTACTGTCTGTAAATAAAGGAAGGCAAATGCCGAACGAAAGCATGAATTTCTGCACTGTTGTGGCCTCAAATGGTCAAATAATGGAGTGAAATGTGACACCCCACCTGTGAGTGCTAGTGTTCAAAATATCCATGTGAAACCCACTAAACTGCTCACCTGGAAGGAAAAGTAAAGGACTAAACACGTTGGTGAGAAACACTTTGTCCCATAATCCTGAGAAAAGGGAAACGACCTCAGTCATCCACGTGATCCTCCTTTCATCCTGTTCTCCGCCGCGCTGACAGCGATGACGCCACACCGAGTGTGACGGCCGCTGTCCGTGGTCCTGATCATCAGTCATTACACATCATTAGCCCAGCGCTTCGGGGGGGTCACCTCAACATGTCTAGGCCTGACACTGCTTCACGCTATAATCATCACTAATTAGACCGAAGCTGACAGAGAGGCCCGCTCAGACGAGGCTGTTGTTCTCTCAGCTGAGCTCACCGCTGTCAATGTAATAACTTTCCGGTGACACCGTCGTTCATCACGCATTAGGTTATTGTATCGTAGAGCAAAAAATCCCCCTTTGGAAACTGTTAAATCACATCAATCGCTGGTGGTTTATACATTCCATTAATTATTCTGTGAGAGCTATAAATTTCTTTTCAGTCCACCCACTCAACGACAGCTTTCACAGCTGATTTCTGAAGCCGGCGAGGAGGTATATTAAAAGTCAGTCCCTCTCTTAGCCACTGTTTGTTGGCTAAGTCCATGAAATGTTATATCAAAGCTGCATTAAGTGCTGTTTTTTTAAATGAAAATTTAATCAAACGACTTGCAATGCCAAACAGCCCCTCACACAATCCACATCATAATAAACTGAACCCATACAGTCGATTAGGGGCACTACAGCGGCTGCAGCATCCAAACATTCATTAATCTGAGCTCTTCTGCAATCAATAGCAGAGCAGAGAATAGCGCAGGCTTCAAACACACATGAATGCTCTTTACACACTGATTGATTTCAGTCGTCATATTGCTTATAAAATTCAACGTGGTCTTGTCTGGAGTGGTTTTAATGTGTGTGTGAGGGCCCCTCAGGTCCTCTGGCACGAGCTTTGTAGTTGTTCTGAAGTGCAGGACAAAAAGCTTTTAGCTTCTCTGCACCGAGCTGCCGGAACAATCCGCCCAAGGATTTGATCCTCAAGTTGAAAGTGTTGACGTCTTAAAGTGTGTTCTTAAAACTGACCTTTTTCATTTGACTTTTACCTGGAGCGTTTTATGGCTATTCATTCTTTTCTTTAAATGTTTTATTTATTGGAGTACATCAGCCTTTTGTTGTTTTAGTTGTAATTGGTCCATTATCTTATTGGTCTTATTTGTAAAGCTTCTCTAAAGCACTTTGAAGTGTATGGCTCATAAAGTTAACAGTCCTTCCTCCCCAAAAGACAGCAGCATGTCTGCGCAAGTGCGTTATTACAACTCACATTTACGTTATTTTTAGGTGGCGACCTCTAGTGGCTGTAGTTGGTCTGGAGAGATAAAATGAGGAGTTCAGGGGAGCTGCAGGAGGTCAGGGTGGATGAACAGGGCAAACAAACACAGGACTTTCACCCAGGAGACGGCTGTCCATGTCACAATACAAAAAAAGTGAATGCTGACTTGTTTTTGAACTCTTACTTTAACCCAAACTACGATCTTTTCCCAAAGCTAAGTCACTGACAAATGACCTTTTCCGTTGTTTAGGTGTGAGCATGTGTTTAAGTCATGCCTAGCTGGCAAGCTGGCAAAAACAAAAGAGAAACACAAACTTGGAAACATCTTGGTCCAAATTAGAATTTTATTTCCTCGCAGTTATTTATAACGTTCAGGGAAAACCCCAAACTGTCGGAGGGCTGCTCGCGCTGTATCGCTTACTCGCCTTGGCGGTTCCTCACTCGCTCATTATCCATCAGTTCAGCCTCTGCGCCTGTTTATATTCCAAGTCCATAATTTCAAATTGGCCAGCAGACATTAAACAGCATGAACGAGCAGCCGTGGCCGTCGGTGTTTTGCTTGTGTTGCTCTCCCCTCCATCATCTCACAGCCATTAACTCGCTGAATATTTCATCATGTGACTTTTCCTCTATTACTCCAGCGTATCCCTTCACATAAACTCTCCCACATCCAACCAGCGGTGTTGACATTCACCTCCGTTTTATAGTTCAGTGTGGGGAGGAAATCCTTGGGAAGAGAAAAGCTAAATAATTTCTCCTAGTTGCTTCGGGGCTTCATGAGCACCACTCATTAATTAAGGGGAATGTATTAGTCATGACTCCCACCAAAGCCGTTGCATATTAATAAGGAGTGTGTTTTAGCGAGTGTGTACCTTGCGACTGGAGGCCGCCTCAGGCCAGGTCCTGACTGGCACTTAAAGACACAGTTCATGGTTTGATATAAAAAGATATTTCAGCTGTGCAGCTCTGTTGTAAATCCCCACCGCAGCACCATCAAGGGCTGCTTTTTAATGTATTGTTTATAATCATCTAAAATCATGTTAGATTCTAATGGAAGATGTATTAACGGCAGCTTAATCACATTGATAAGCTCAGCGGCAAGACTTGAATCAATAAACACGCCGCCAAAAATCAATTAATCCCATATTTATAAGCAACAGAGAGATCCATAATTATTATTTCATGTTGTTATAATTACTGTATGTTCTTTTTAAAAATGCATGAATCAGATTTGGCTTTTCATCTAATGGCACATTGCGACTTAAGCAGGGTTGCGGTGGCCTCGGGTCAACTCCACAGCAGCCTCATTAGGATATTTCAGTGTGGGACTCATTAGTGGAACATGTAGTATGTCCTGTGACATGTTGACTCTGGTGTGATGAACGTGCTGCAGCAGGCTGATGCAGACAGGCAGAAATCAGTCATCACTGTTCACTGTTGAAGGCATGATAAACTCTCCATGAGACAATGAATCCATATTGCAGGAATGTAGTTTACATGTCGGTCTTGTCAGAAGCGGGGATGAAGTAAACGCTGTTTTCATGGAGGATATTTTGACATGTCTACTCTGTGAAAAGGTTGAGATTTTGTCTTCTGCTGTGGAAATTTTTATCTCATCTCTTTGTGCAGAAATTTTGCAAATCCAAGGAAATTAAGCTGCTTCCATCACTGTGGTTTGACTGCAGGTAATGGTTCTCCAAACACAGTCGGCCATGTTCACAGGCGGGGAGTCAGTGAAGGACTGTGTCCTTGTTGCTCTAGTGACTCCTACTGGACGGTCAGGGAACCCAGGAGCGAACAGGGGGAGCGCGGGTCCTTCCCACTCCTTATGCTCCTCTAGCAGGCGAAAAGAAGAAGTTTGAGACATTAAGAGTTAGCATGGGGAATTTTGCATTTCAAATTGGAAGAAATAAGGCCACTGAAGTTGAAAATATGTATATATCGAGTTATTTGCATGCATCTTAGAGCTTGCCTAAATTTCCTGCACACCCATGGTGCTCAGAGCAGTTCGGCTGAACTGTGGGGCCTCATTATTCTAAAAGTTCTTGGACAAGGCTCTCCAGGTCTGATCCCAGGTCTGATCCCTCAGACGCACATTAGCCAACACAAATATTGAAATATGTGCATTTACAGCACATGAGCTGTTATCATTCAGTTAATAATAACAATAATCAACTGTATTTGTTTCTTTATTAGCACCTTTCATGCAGGCATTGCAGCTCAAAGTGCTTTACAACAAAGCATGCACCAAGTGAGTGCTTCACATGAAAAAGACATAGAGTGGACATAAAAACAGAGATAAAAAATGAATGTAAAATACGATGGGGAGTAAAACCCATGTGATAATGATACTAAAAGTAAGATGGAATAAGGATAAAAATAAAGACAATCCATAAAACCACACAATAAAATATAGATAAAAATAGATTACATACAAAACATAAAATCAAGTAAAAATACACCTGGCAAACCAGAGAATGTTCCAGCACAAACCCTGGTTAAGGGGAACAGCTATCAAGCTTGCAAAATAGAAACAAGCCATAAAAAATATATGACTTTTGGAACATATTGCAGAAGTAGTTTGAGAAATTTCTATGGACTAAGCATTGATCACTGTTGTAATTCATTGTAAATCCAAGCTGCAAACTATTCTGAGCTGCAGGTTTTGATACTCAGAACAAAAGCTTTCAGCAGAAAAGACCTTAAACTTTCTCCAAGGTCCTCAGCAGAGGCAGCCAACCGTCAAAGTCAAGGATATTAAGGAAACATCTGGAAAGTGGAGCTAAAGTTTGGCTATGCAGCCACACATGAACACTCCTGACTATCAGGCAATGAGATGGAATTACTGTTCAGTAGGTCTCTTAGTGGTGCTTAATTATGCAGCGCCTGCAGTACTAAACCCACCTCTTATTCCCCCCGGCCCAGGCAAGCATCAAAAGAGCAGTTCATGGTACCCAGCAGAATATAAAACAATGGCCCTGAGCATGCAGCGTACATGCAGCACAGTGTGGAATACAGCTGTGTTATCAGTGAGTCAGTGTTTCATGAAGGAAACGAAAGCCCATGCAGCCCATAACAGACCAGCTTACTTTTAATTTAAGGAGAGAAATGCCAAAATTGCGACGGAAAGGTTTTGACATGACAGCAGTTTCACTCTCTGCTGTCGCTGTGGAGAGCTCGGCTGATGTGATGCTTGTTTCTGCAGTGTGATTACTTCAATTTGCATCTTTTCAGCCATCTGGAACTAAAGCCTTTTAAACAAGCAAATCACGCCTCGTTAACTGCTTTGATATCTGTAATGTTACATTGTTTCCATGAGTTATACTAACCAGGTAGGACGCTTACCTTTCAGATATGCATGAACCTCATCCGGCCATATTGAGCTTTGATTGTATTCTCCACATTATCTGTGTTTACATTCTTTTATTGGCTTTGTAATGTCAGCAACAATCGAAACATTCACTTTGCCTCATTGCCGTGATGAAGAGCAGCAACTGTAGTGAGCAGCTTTGCAGTAGAGATGTGCTTGCTAGGTGTTTTACTGAAAAGGAGAATATGAAAAACAAGCAGTCCATGCTGACCAATCACAGTTCTTGTGATCCTCATGTTGTATCTCTGCAGCTGCAGTAGCTCCATAGTTTTCAGTAGCAACTTAGAGTCCATATTTAGTCATTTACTGATAAATATATGGTGACGCTGGAAATAATGAGACATTTTAATTACCGTTTTCCATTAGCAGATGTAAACTCTCTGGATGTAGTGCCTGAAAGCCTCTAGAAAGCTCAAGTGTTGATGTTTTTTCTTTATGTTGTGTCCCACTAGTCACCAGTATCTAAGCCTAAGTACCTAATCATTAGGCTGAGACTGAGCGATCAGTCCGCACACCTGGCGTGTCTCAGCTGTTGCTCCCATCGCTTCCACCACCTGATGGTGCTTTTTTAAGTGAAACCAGGCTAGATAAAGCCGCGCTGCTTTTGTCATTGTTTGATTAACCTTCATGCTACAGCATTCGCTTCAGTCCCTTTTGAACACGCCAAGCGGAGCCGGTGTTGGGTGTTCAGAGAGCTGGCTGCCGACAGGAGAAAAGCTCAGCTGTGACCTCATATTCTCAGCCAGATCGCTTGTTGACTGTCCTCTAATCAGTGGAATTTCCACAAATTTTCCATCTGCCCCAGCTGAAAAAGAAATGAGTATTTTTTCCAACGACCTCTCCATCTTTCACACAGCAAACACTCAACTGTTCTGACTGAGGAGTCTCTCTCTCTCCATCTCTCTCCCAGAGCATGACGAGTGTGCCAGCAGCCAAAATTTGTGTGATGAGAACGCCATCTGCACCAACACCATCAGAGGACACCTGTGTACCTGCAAGCCGGGCTACGTGGGAAACGGCACCATCTGCAGAGGTAAGTTCCTGCCCTGGAACAGCCCTCCAGACACAGAAAAAACACGGATGCCCACAAATACCGGCCTGAGCCTCCCCTCCTTCCACATCCTTTGATGGTGGCTGATCCTCTGCTCCGTAACATCGTGGTCGGTCTGGTTCGCTCCAGCAAACCAGGCAGCAGCTGCCCCGGAGATGATGAAAATTGATTCTGGACCAGTTTCAGCCTGTTTCACCACATGTGTGCCTCCGCTACCTCGGTGCTCGCCCTGCTCCCTGTTGACCTGTCGCCCCACCCAGTCGCCTCGCCCGGTTGGTCCTACAGCGTCGTACAGATGGAGGGAGGAAGGAGGGTGGAAATGAGCAGTGTTTTTGTGCAGTGTGTGCGGTTGTGTGTGGTATATATTCACAAAAATGTAATCTGTTTTTAAAAGCCTCCGTTCAGCCTACTGCATAGACCTTTAGAGTGTTCTTACTACACTCCAGCCTAATAGCTAAAGCACTTATTGGCTGCGTGCTATTATCTTCAGAAATGAAAACAGGGACAGTCAATGATTAAATCAAAGTGGAAAAGTGCCTCAATAACAGGAAAATTAATAAATCCACAGCATAGCGCAGCAGAAATTCATTCAGCAAAAGCTTTTACAACAGTGTAACGTATCCTCTGTTTAAACCTCATTTCAGCATCTGTATTTCAGTGCAGTTAAAACCCACTTTAGTCATTTAAATGCTTTTCAAACAACCACCATATGTAACCTGGGAATATGAAAAATCATTCTCTGATACAGCCTTGCACGGAGCTTTTAGGATGTGGCACACACCATATTGGAGCCAGTATTGTTGATACATTTCATATTTGGATCATATTATTGAGTTTCCTAATCCTGATCAAGACCATATCAAGACCAATACCGTAGTCATAGTCATTGATTTCCTCCACAATACTGCACAGTGCACATAATACTACACAACCAGGACTGGTCGATAATCCACCATCCACCATTATATAGTTTCCCACATCAAGAGAATCAGACGTGTGATGAATATGAAATGTCAGTTCCAGAGAGCACGATGCCTTACAAAATGTACTGCCTACAATTAAATCAAGCTTTGTTTCACTCACACTGATCAATTTCGAGGTTTCAGCATCGGCCAGTTTGGTCGAAAAAGAGCTGTGCTGCCACGTAAAGTGAGTTCTGAAAGTTTTAACATCCTGCTGTGCAGCCTTGATACATTACTTGTTTCAGCAGCTTCCTACAATCAATACAGACGTCTTTCCAATAAACACTGGCTTTTTGATACAACCACCCGTTTTTACTGGCTTTCCAATTCAGATGTGGCGTCTTTAATAAAGTCTGTGAGCACGTGTTATTGAATAACAGCAGTCAGTGCACATCATTTTTACAAGAGTGACTTATTGCTGTTTTATTATACCAACATGATCTCCCATTCAGGGGAAGCTGCACAGTGTTTAACAATTCCTTTATTGAACTGAACAATAAAATGAAAAAGAAGCAAACAAGAAAAACATTAAATTACATTTACGCTTGTTTACCGGTTACATGAAAAGCACTTTTAGAGCTTGCGGTGCCATTTGTGTCTTTATTGTCCTTCTGTGACCTCATGTTAGCAGTAATGCAAGTGAATATTTGTGGAGGCCCGTGTAGCTGTTTACGCGCCCTTTGACATTATTGGTGTGTGCGCCCGCATGCACACACACGACCTTCAGTTTACGACTGTGTGTTCATGCGCCCGCTCAGCCGTGTGCTGTGTGAGCTATATTTAACTGTGTATTTGCACTGACGGCTGCCGCGGTGGGACAGTCGCTGCAGGTTCAGGACAGGTGGACCGGCGTGGTCGATAGCAGTCCGTGTAGGACTCTGAAGAGTCTCATTAGAGCGTTGGCAGCTTCTACAAGCCAGAGGAGCATCGCAGCAGAGTATTAACAGCCATGTTTACAGTGGAGCCAGTGAGGTGGAGATAGGGAATACCCCGTGTTCTAAAAGCAAGGTTGGATCCACTTCCACACTGGTAAAATACCAGTAAAATTCTCTTTTCCTCTTTTTTTATTAGCTTATAACCATGTAGCTTAACCGCAAATGTACGTTTTCTAAAACCTGACACTTAAATGTAATTCTATTAACAGCCATGTTGAAAATCCCTGAAATTCCAAAATCTCGATCGCTGGGCTAAGTTCTGTTTGAGACATTTGTATCAGTCAGCTTGTTTAACAGAGGTAGATGTGAAAACAGGGTTAATTTTGACCCTCTTGTCATGTTCCACCATGATTTCTCACTCATTAAGTCATGGTCTGTATCTGCACTGCTGCTCATTACCGTGACAGCTAATAATGTTGCAATTAGAAGGACAGGACAGAGGAAAGCATGTTCGCCACGATTAGCAGAGGACAGTGTGGAAGTACGCGGCTGCAGGTGGACGTCTATACAGTCGTATGTGCGAGCGCAAGGGGGACAGAGATTAATTAAGAAAAGGAAGGCAAGAAATGGATGGCGAGACAGAGGGTGAATGCAAAGACGATGGAGGAAAGACGGAGGTGTTTCCAACCGCCTCCACCCCCTCCTCTCTCCTGTAACACGGGCATTAGGATGGGAGGCAGGTGGAAGGCAGGTCTAGGGAGAGATCAATGCAATTTGCAAAGTGCCTTCCACACAGTTTCTGCTGCTGGATTGTCTCCAGGCTCATGCTACACACACACACACACACACACACACACCAACACACACAAACATAGACAATATACAACCTGACTGTAGCGCTACCTCCACATTTTTCACTCTGGTAGTCACGGCCAATGTGCAAATGATGGAGCAGAGCAGCTACAGAGGCGGATGTCTCGAACAATGTTTAGAATGTGAATTACGGAATGTAAATACATGGAAATTACTGAACGTGGTGGAGAGACTTATGTTCATGCCGGAATGTGAAACACTATGTTAAATGGACACCAGAGCAAAGTGTGTGGGTGCCCGGTCATTACACCCATACATGATTGTTGAAGATCCCGAAACCTTGGGCGTTAATCTGCTGCAATAACAGCCCCCACTCGTCTCGGAAGGCTTTAGAACCTGGCTGCAGGGATTTGCTCTCGCTCAGCCACAAGAACATGAGTGATGTTGGACCAGGAGGTTTTAATTCAGCCCTCAGTTGTTAGATGGGGCTGAGGTCAAGGTTCTGTGCATGCCAATCAAGTTCCTCCTCGCCAACCTAGGAAAATTATTTCTTTGTGGAACTCAATTTGTGCATGGGGGATTTTCATGTTGACGCAGGGAAGGGGCCTTCCTCAAGCTGTTGGCTCAAACCTGGAAGCACACTTTGTCTAAAATATCACTGTGTGCTGTAACATGAAGTTTTCTCTTAAGTGCAAAGAAGGGTCTGGCTCAAACCATGAAAATCAGCCCCAGATCAAAAGTCCAGAAAGGCACTTGTCCAAATACTTTAGGCCATATACTGCAGCTAATGTACACAGAGACCCCTCATGACACTGTCAGTTCTACTCGCTGATGATATTTGTCAGAAGCAGGTGAGGAAATGTTACACTTTTTAATAATGTCATTAAAACTATCTACATCTTACCTATCCTATTCTGCCCAATTAGTATTATGCGAGCAGGGAGTTGGAGGAATCGGCCTCTATATTCCCCTCCCCCTGAGATCTCATTACTGTGTGATGGCGACAGCGTTGGCCAATCGACCTGTGCCTCCCTTCTCATTCCCCTCATACATCACCGCGGCCCTCTCAGGAATAAGGGAATTAGTCTGAGTGTGACTGCAGCTCCTCAGCCTGTCCCCGCTAATGTTAATAAGGCAAGCCTTGAGCAATGAGCCCATAGTAGACGGGACCAGATCATGTTTCGGAGCCAAAGAGTGAGTGATTAACTTGACGTGCTAAAAGCTGAACAGGTGATGAGCGCCCTTGAGTGACAGCGGCTTATTTTCTGAGAAGGCAAATATTTTCCATTGGTTTATGAAGAGAGTGCATTTTATTTGCCGTGGAATAATTTGACCTTTTGTTTTCGTTGTGACTCAGAGGATGGCAAGGACAGCTACAGATGTGGCTTTTCATATTCACTGATTTTAAATCTCTCGCTTAGTTATTTTTATTAGACCTTAAAGGAAAAACCCTCTCAGATCCTTGTCCTGAACCCCCTCTTTTTCGTTCAATACCTTTCCCTTAATGCCTTCCAGTAACGCCTGCAGAGTGGGACCGGACGTTTGGTATTAAGCTGTGATTTCAGGTTTGAAGTGGAGGAACCCATTAGAGCAAGACCCTCCTCCTCACTGTTTCTGAAAAGGCAGCACATCTCCCCTGTTTATTCTACCAATAATCTCCCTGGTTTATATTGTCGAGGCTTAAAGGCGGCTCTAGAAAGACCCTGCAGGTGTTCATTCTGCGTGATTGACACCAGGACTCGTCACCTGGAGGCAGAAAAACAACAGCGCTGGTCATTCGTTAGAAGCGACCTATACTAACTGAGTTTTCCTGACAAGCAACCTGGTGTGGTCGTGTGAGTAATGGCTTTGTTCTCTCACCTCACATCTCATTTCTGTTTTACAGCAGAGTAATTATGGCTAATATTGTTGCTAGAGCAATGCAATGCCCCTTCGGCGGCCGTTAATGACATAATAGATTTGCCTGCTGCTGATATTATGCAAATAGACAATAGATGGAGGAGCGCTGCTATTGTAGAGGCTCACGCTGTTTAGCCTCGCTGCAGCTTTGGAATAAAAACACAATCTGAAAACACCATTTAAGATCTTAAATTTAAAATGACTGTATTCATCTCAGAGATTGCCAAATCCAAAATCTGACACGCTGGAAAAAACCAGCTTGTTAGCGCGCTTTGTAATCACATACGCAGGTTCAAATTTAACTCCACGCCTGCCAAGTACCCGGCCTATAGCAGGCCTGCAGCTGCCCCCCTGCAGGCCCGCCATGACAAGGATGATTGCAGGGCCACATGAAGAAAAGCCTCCCTCTCAAGTGCACATTTTACTACTATTGATTAACTGGGCTGACTGGAAATGAGGGGTTAACACTCCCTCTGCTTTCACTTACTCTGTCTTCCTTCTCTTCCTCTCTTTCTCTGCCCCCTCCTTTTGTGTATTACAATTCTCTGGGGGAGAGAAAGGGCTACCATTATGTAATCTTCCTCAGAGCACAATAAATAAGCCACAATAGTTCAATCGGAGCACGGCATAAGATTATAGATCAGTATTGTTCCCGCTGCCAGCCTAATGATCAGCAGCCTTTGTCGGCAGCAGAATGACTGAGCTAATCTTGTTAATGGTCCGTTTCATTCCCTAGGACTGGTTTGTATAGACAAAGGGGTTTTAAATAGAGAGGATTTGAGTAGCGAGTCTAAACAGCCGCGCAGAGGACAAAGGCATTGACTCGTGCTTTTCTCATCTCGCTATCGGAGCTAATCACAGAGGAACCATGTTGCAACCAGCTAACAGCGAGCACTGGAACCCGGGCTAATGTATTCTGAAAGATGGAGGGAAGGGGGGGGTTTGCTGCAGGGAGGGGAAAAGAGAAATGGGTGGGGGCGGGTGGGTGGGTGTTAGATTCAGCCTTCATTTCCCCTACAAGTATGAAGCATTTAATTTTCTGTTTACATAATTATTGCTCCCCTTCATCCCTTTTTGATAGGAACAACACATTTAGCGGCTTCTCTGCTGTGTAGCTCTGTGCTAGAGGGCACAGTGTTTTACAACATTTAATTGGGTGAGAACCACAGTATCTGAAGCTATGATTAATTGCAAATGTAGAAAAAAAAAATGTAAGAAAAAAAAAACCTACTTGTTTTTGAAGCTTTGTAGCAATTATCATTTGAGGCAATTATTTTTAGTCTGTGGCCTGCTGTTAGATGGAGCTGCTGCAGCAAAGAGAAGAATCCTCTCCTGCGTTCAGCTCTATCAGATTCACTCTTGTAATGTAATATAATGCACCAGGCGAGAATCTAGCCTGCTGTCCTCATTCCCTCTGATCTGTGGTGGTTTTTCCTGTCTTCAATCAGTCTTGTGTCAGTGATGCTCTGCAGTATTAAGTCTGTGCAAAGAAGACTCTTTGTTCAGTATGGAGATGCAGTGTGATACAGAGGAAGGAAAACCCATAATAACACCAACTCCAATGAAACTCCAATGCTAGAACGCCAATTCTAGTCTTTTCTGCAACAGCAATGCTAAATCATCGACTCTATTAAGGTTTAAGTGCCTGAACTGAAGATTTGATTGTCACGTTGAACTGGTCAGCATTCAGAAAGCTGCACGTGCTCTGACGGACTGGGCTTTGAATTTATACTTTACACTCAAAAGACCTAAAAACAGCTTTGGCGCTGCTAATACCACAGGTAGCTTTTCTGAGTCTGTGGGAGGAGAACGTGAAGAAAGAGTTCACATGTACATACGGTGTTTTATGTTCTGACAGCTTCTCAGGAGGAGCCAGCAGGGTCCATGGAGGAATGTGTTTGAAGACCACTCTGGCTGAGTTAAAATGAACTCTTATCATCTGCAGTGTGTCTGGTTTGGTTCTGGTGATGCATCTAATCACCGTGTTATGGTTTTATTTCCCTTTCCCCCCCGCTCTCTGTATCCTCTCCTGGTTTTTCTCCATCGTTAAGGTGCATGTGAGCCAGGAGGAGCTGTGAGGGGGGGGGTTGAATGCAGGAAAGTAGAGAGATAAGCCTCATGCTCATTGTTTGCATGTGCAGAAAACAAATAGAACACATGTATTCATTAGAAAACATTGATGTGACACCACATATACTAGTGGATCCACACTGTTTTTGGCTTGTACTCCCATGAATTGAAGCTGTTTGTAATTCCTCATCACACATTATGTGGACATGTGTTCAGGATTTTAACCAAACAATGATTTTCCTGCTTGGATTGCTTCATTTGAAGAGCCTTTAGAGGTCTGAAGCACTGAAAAATGTCCAGTATGTCACACAAGAATTGCAGAAAAGATTTGCTTTCTTATCCCTTTAGTCATCTGGTGATCCTCCAGATGTCTCATGGGGACTGTGGGGGGGTCCCGACCCCTGGTTGGGAACCACTGACTTGTAGTGTAAAGAGGAGTTTTGTCGCTTTGAGTTTCTTTTCTGGTTCGTTGAGGTTGGATGAAGGAAGCTGAGACCAGGAAGGAAAGTGGCAACCTCCACTGCTGACTGTGATTGGCTGAGACACCTGTCAGCCTTTCACATACACCTTTAACATGCCCTTCTTTCAATTTTCCCATTTCTGCTTTTCTGAATATACTTGTAGCACATCTTCACATTAGTTCGCAGATAACGACAGGTGTTTTGTTATCGGTTATTAGCACCTCACGCCCATTGAGAGTTGAAAGGCAAGCAGTGGGTTATAACACACAAAATGTAATTTGACAAAGGCAGAAAAGGAAACATTCATTAGCTGAGAAAATGTCAAAATAGAGAAAAACATTTGTTTGAATATATGTTTTTTTATGATTACTAGTGAAGCACATATCACAAACTGGAAAAAAGAAATTGTTTTGATTAGATCCTCCACCAGTTTCAGCAGTACTCTGCTCCCCGTTTAAAGGAATTCAATAGCTGCAGGGCATGCTCTGCTGAGATAAGAGGTCTTCCTGTGCTGCGAAAGTGAATAAAGAGAAGTGACACCTTTCACCTGATGTTTATTTGCCTTAATAGGAACAAGTGCACAGCACTGGAAATGTGTGTAGACGATAAATAATGCATTCGTTTATCTGTTAATAAAGTAGTGCTTTGCATTTCATGTTAGCTTAATTTCTCCAGATGCCCTCTCCCTTGTCCAATAAACTGAAAATTCAGAGAAAACAAATTTCACTCAGAGCCAAATGTGTCACCCTCATCGTTCTCTGAATTATAGTGAATTCAATTTGCACCCTGCGCTAATAGCATAAAGAAATTCACCTGGTACATCGCTGTGGTGGAAAAAAGCCTGCTTTCAAACACAGACGAGGTTTCGACTGGGACTGAAAAGCACAAAGCCCACAGGCTCTGGGCTCCAAAACACTTTAGTTCAGATCTGTGGGCTCTGACTGATTTATGGCAGGCTGCAGGCTGCACACACACACACACACACACACACACAGATACAGTAAATAACGGATAGACAAGTAGAGGAAATAACTGACAAGTGAAACGCCCGGAAACTTAAGCTGCTCCAGTCCAACAGTGTTTACTCACAGCCATTACTGAGGATTTTTCTGTAAAAAGGTAATCAAGAAGTGGTGACTTGTTATTTCTAAAAATTGTAACTAGTACGTAGAGAGTAGAGTATTCATATCACACTTTTAAGTTACTGTATCAGTGACAGTGACTTGAGATTCAGAGCTCAGTAACAACAATATAAACTGGACTTACTTGAGACTTGAATAGCTGCGTCTCCTCCGATTCATCATTTCCTGATGATAGCATTGTCAGGTGTGTTAACAACATGAAGGCGCTCCTTTTAAGTCCAGACTTGCCCAAGAATCATCATGTTTTTATGTTTTCATCAGTGTCACAGCGATCTAGTGACAGTAGTCTGAACATGTGTGGGCACACTGCAAACAGGAACTGCTTTTAACGAATTCTACATTTTAATTGGGCACATTTGCTGAATTTTTTGAACACCCTGCATTAAAGGTTGGTCCTTCCTTCAGAGATGCGGAGCTTGATGCCATGAACAGCTGATTCTGGACTCAACTCTTATTTCATGGTGATATTCTTATCTTTACTTTGGCAGAGGTGTTTCACTCAAAGCATTATATTCCTGTTCACACACACATTCTGACAGCAAAGAGACAAAGCCTGATACGTATGCACTGCCAAAGCTTTGCATTCAGTCCACTGCAGGGGAAATTTAATGTGTTAGTTTATTTCCATCCTGCAGGTAACTATTATTACTGAATAACTGAGAAAAGTACTGTGATTACTGTCAGCTAATCAATGACTCCAGCCCTCCACTAATGAACTGATGGACACAGGCACAGAGATATAGATCGTATGTCACCATATAAAATTGTCTACTAATAGCTATTGACCTTTTGTTGTTGTTGTCACTTTGTCTGAGTTGCTGCCACAGTCAGGATATGATCTATTATTTCTGCTTTCGTATCAGTAAAGAACACAAAGATACAGACAGGCAGGACTTCATCAGTGCAGATGATGGGATCAGCTGTATATAGATCTATGAAGTGTGTGTGTGTGTGTGTGTGTGTGTGTGTGTGTGTGGGGCGAGGTGTTTGCGTGGATGCTTGTGTGTGTGTGTGTGTGTGTTTATTATAATCTGATACTCAGGTTTCAGCTAATTAGAGCAATGTTTCTGCCAAGCAGGAAATTTGGAGAGCCAGACACACACACACACACACACACACACACACACACACACACACTCACACACACACACAAATTAGGTTTTCATCACTTTTGGGGACATTACTAAGACTTTAATTCATTTCCTGGAGACTCATCCTTAAAATAACCCCTATGTGCCTAACCCTAACCTTAACCCGTCTTCACCCTAAAGTTTAATGATTTGCACTATGGGGACCTGCATTTTGCAAGGCGAGTCCTCACAATGTGATTGTGTAAACAATGTCCCCATAACGTCAGTAATACACACACACACGAACACACATAGAGCTCATCAAAGGAAGAGGCAGAGACTTTAATTACACACCAAGAAAGCAGCCGGAAATAAGAAGGGACTGAGACTGATCCAAAAAAGACAGAATAATCCAAATTATTCCTACGCAGATGACATTACAGTATGAATGTCAGAAATAAATAAATAAGTACAACAACTTGAACTTAGCGGGACCAAAGGAAGTCTGTCCTGGACTCTGCTCACAGGCTTCTTTCTACAGAATCCCATAGACAAAACACAGAGTTTGCAAGATAAAATGCAAATGGATGCAAAACATAAAAACAGTGAACACCTGCACTGGTTTTACTGGTAATGCTCATTTACCCAGCTAGCTTGTTAGCATCCAAACATTTTCTAATTGCAGTGGAGAATCTACATTTATTTGGCAGCTATAGTTACAAGTTACTTTTCAGGGTGAGATTATTAAAAGCTACAAACAATACACTGTTATACACTAAATTAAACCACAGAGCAGCCAAATAAAATGCAGTTTACATGTTACTGCATCAATAATATTCATACAATAGCATAATGTGTAGTAATGTAACACTAATAGAGCCCAATTTGGCTGCTTTGCTTTCATATTCTGACTACATTTGTCCAATAATACTTGCATACTTTTGCATGAGTAAAATTTTGAAAGCAGTGTTTCCAGTTGCAAAGGAATATTGTAATGAAAGATCTGAATACTTGTTCCTCTACTTGCTAATCAGCTCTCGACACAAAGTATAATTGAGGCTGATGGGGATGTCATTAGTTTTGCAGGTATTTAGCACAGTATGGGCCAAATTGAAATTTTGATCTAATAATGGCGCAACATGAAAAGTCAGGGGATCGTCGGACTTATTAAATTCCATCAGAAATGTGCCGATTCATCGTACCTGTGAGATGGTTCACTGGATGGTTGAAAACTTTGACCTGCTGCTGGTGCTTGAAGAAAAACTGAGAGTTAGAACCAGAGCTTAGTGTGTTGGGGAGTGAAAGAAAGGAAGCAGCAGCCATCTCTTCGTGGGAGGATATGATGGCTTCTGTCTTCTTTACCTGCCTTTAATACCAGCTGCTGTTCTGCATGATGGAGCCTCCACCTGCATGAGAAAGACACACACACAGAAGCATATCCACTTTACATCCCCGGCTCATCCGCAGCCCCTTTTAATGCAGATTTCTCAGCTGTCACCTCCATCATCTCCCTTCTCTTCTTTCATCCGTCTATTTTCCACCCCTCATCTGTCCTCTGTCTCTTCCATGTGCTGTCTGTCAGGGCGATAGTGACAGGTTTAGTATGCAGAGTCATATTTTTAAAGGCTTTTCTTGCTTGCTATTTGCTCTCAGTATCTTTGTAGAGAATGAATTAGTGTGGAAACACAATGAGTTTTTATGGGACTTGGCCCTCATCCCTATCGGATATGAGTAGAGACTACGGCTGCAGGTTGCCAGACACGGATATGATGACATATAACTCACAAGTTTCTTTATTATTTTTTTTTTTATGTTGTATAAGGTTGTAAAATCCATGGATTATCCATATTATGGTACCAAACACACACTGTAAAACTGCATTTGCATGAGTGGAAAATGCAAAATCTGAATAATGTTTACAACTTCTATTTTGGATGATTTGTTTTGCGCTTTTGATAAGAAAATATGGTGATCGTGTGATGAAGTCTACACCAGCAGTGTCCCTTTGTCCCACCATCTGTACCATTAACCATGAGGAACGATGGCCAACAAATTATTTTTAGTTACTATAATATGTAAATATTAAAAACTTAGAAATCAATAATGCTAAACTCAAAGTCAGGTGAAAGTCACATTTTGAAAACCCCGTTTTGCAAGCTAATACATAATCATCAGCTCATTTTCTCACATTTTTCTCTCAACTGAAATTCACTGGAGTTTTTTTTACTTCATAAGGGAACCGTGTTTACTGTCAGCTGCGAGGATCATTGTCCTCTTGCAGCAGGAGAGATAGGACTTGTTGATGCCAGGGGACATAAAGTGTTGGTGGAAATTATGTTAAACCAATCTGCTCCAAATTGATATGCATATTTTTAGTGTAACTCTGGATAAACTCAAAACTGATAAGCCTCAAAGGGTCAGTTCACCCAACCAGGTTGTGAAAAATCCCTCTTAGGAAACACGAAATTAAAAAACATGTTTTAAAGTCATAACAATTAATATGAATATGTGGAAAGACGCAGTGCTTCTGAGTCTTTCAATGCTTTTCCATTGAATTGTCATGGAGGCAGAAATCTCATACCCATCTTATAGACAAATGTGAAAAGAAAAATAGTGTGTTTGCCCTTGTACTTGAGTGTAATGGGAAACCACAGACTCAAAGTGCCACTTTGGACCAACCAGTGAAGATCTTCCAAACATAATCTTCCTCATAACATCAAATTCACTCCGTGTTTCGATGTGATGCATATCCCTCCTCCAGATTCCAGCAGCACGGGTCATGGGTATTTCCAGCCCTACGTGTCGCCTCTCAGCAATAAACCTCATCTTATCAGCGAAACAGGAGGAAGCGGTGGTGTTAGCTCGCCTACCTGTGTGTGTGTCTCAGTAATGGATTCAGATAGAGGCAGTCGTTCGTCCTGTGCCGCCCTTGGTTATGAAAGCTCCTCACATCCAGTTGCCAAGGGCGTCCCTGCTCCTCCCATCCTCGCTGCTCTGATAGGTTCATGCCCCCGCGACTCTTCCACAGATGAAAATAGATAAAATCATCCAGACGTGGCGTGAACAGCCAGTTAATGTTTGCCACACACAGATTCAGTCCAGAAAGAGGCAGCGAGATGAATGTTTTTTTTTTGTTGTTGTTGTTTTATTCAGTTGTTATTCAGAAATTGATTTTTTTTTTTTTTTTTTTCATCATAAAAAATACCAAATGAAAATCCCCCAGCAAAGAGAACTGTTTTGGCTTGCAGTCATTTTGCTGTTATTTATTCACAGAGTCCTGGTGCACCTTCTCTTTATAAACTTAGAGTCACCAAACTCTTTTCATGCACATACTATAAATTCATTTGTACTTCAGCTCAGCAAATAAATCCATTTCTAAACGTACACACAACCACACTTAGGACCCACATCTAAGCAGGAGCCAATACACAGTAAGTACGTTTATTTACGTCAAACACAAAAACATAAACCATATAAAATTCAACTATAAACCCACATTCATTTATTTAACATCACCTCTTAGAGCCGCGTTATGGGAGCGCCTCAGGGTTCCATCTTAGGCCCGTTGTTGTCGAGTGCATGCATCAATGAATCAACTCTCTATCTATCTGTGTGATGATGTATATATAAGACATGGTCTTATATGCACTGAACAAGTTGCTGCCATGTTGTAATTAACAATGGAAAAAGCTGCAGTGGCTCAGTCAGTCACATCTTTGAATGCTGAGAAAACAGTGACCGTGTGTTTTTTTATCAATAAAAATAAGGGTTTTTACAAATACTTATGTGGATGGACACACAATAAAAATGTTGATGAGTTTGAATATTTAAAATGTTACTCTCAATTCCAATCTTACATCCAAAAGGTGTGCTAAAAAGATCTATTGAAGTGTAGCTAACTGTAGACATGAGGAATTCACTGTAAGTCAAAACCTTTAAGACGTATTTGAATGCAGTGATCAGCCAAACAAGACTGTCTTAAAACCACTTCATGAACAAGCCCTGAAAGTCCTGGGCTGGAAATCCCAACGGGATCATCATCGTGATGTAAAATATATGAAGCTTTGACAACTCAATTCCGTATTCAGATGTCCGTTTAGTGGATAAGATCAACCCTGACGCTGCTCCTCCACCGCTGAAGAGCTTTGTTCAGCTCTGAGCTAATGAGCACAGCTTCAAAGTCTGCTTCAAGGGGAGATTGTGGCGTCCCTAAATGAGACTCTGCCTTTGCACAATCTGCTTTTCCTTTAAAATGCCATTAAAGAGTGGAATAAGCTCCCCGTCAACCTGAGAAACTTCACCGAGTTCCATAGTTTCTCCCGTGAAGTTGGAAAATGGATTTTAAGTAAGCAGTTTGTCAGCCTCAATTTGGCATTTTGACGACCCGGTTTTGTAACTTTGGATATTCTGTAGGTAATATTTTAACATTTGGATTCTGTTTTGTGTTTATTCCCATGAAATGTGTTGTGTGTGTGTGTGTGTGTGTGTCTGTGTGTGTGTGTGTGTGTGTGTGTGTGTGTGTGTGTGTGTGTGTGTGTGTGTTGCTGGTCCATTTGTAGTGCAGATGACAGGTTTTGCTCTGTGTTTTATTGCTTCCTTTCACCTGCCCGCAGACTGCAGATGGAAATTAGCTGCTAGTTAAATCTGCTACAAAGCATCTCTCCTCTTTATTGAGATGAATGTATGTTGTTCGTGGTCCCTGATATAAATAAATTTAATAAACTAGACTAATATTTTTGGCCATGGGGTGGAAAGCAGAAACAAGCTATAAACACTGCAATACTGTCACCTCTGAAGTTGCTCTGGCAAACTTTCCAGCAAGCAGTTGCTTATTACAGAATTCGTTTGGAGTCGCGTTCACGTCCACCTGATGACCAATACTCGCTCTCCTCCTCGCTCTTCTCCTCCTCCTAGCTCCATTTTTTTTTTCTTTCCACCAACCCATCACGGCTAAATGCTCCACTGTGTGAGAGTGAACCAAAACAATAACCTGAAAGACACTGAAATGCTCTCCAGAGCTGAGAGGATGTCACAGTCAGGTGGTGACTCGGTGTCGGTTTGTCTTGTGGGGACTCTGCTGCCTGCTGTATAAATAGTGAATACAAACATAATTTGATTTATGGTCACATATTAATATTTTCTGATGTGGCACCCCAATCACCAGCTGCACATTGTCTGTCAGAGCCTCCAAAAATTGTTACAGAAAATGTTTCATCAGCATCTGTGATTACGGTTTGATTGGGTTTCAGCACGTAAAACTACTTGATTGGCGTTAAGGAGAGATGGAGGCTGTGGTTACAAGAAACTAGTGTAGACTTTTGGAAGCACTCTGGATGTTGTTTTTGCTTTCTCTATCTAATCTTAGCTTCCTAGCGGTTTATAGAATCAGTATAAATGTAAAGGTAGCATTCGCAGCAGTAGACAGGAAGGAAAACAGACTCGAACCGTCGCTATGTTAAGGTCATCTTACTTGAATTGCGTCAGTGCTGTTATGTGGGCAGGCAGATGGAAAGACAACCGTCCAGCTTTGTGGACACAAACACAGACATCAGTACTCTAATAATAATAATAGTGCATGTGGTTGATTCTCTGTGCTGGTGCCACAGGTGTTTTTCAGGTGGTAGCCTGACTTCACATATCTTGAACATCCGTGACATGTTTGCATGTGGTCATTCTGAGAACATAACCCAACTAAAGCTGAGCAGGAGCGTCCGACAGAGCACTGGTGAGTCTTTTAGGGCAACCATTTAGTTGTGGATATTATAAAAATGTGATTTAGGATTAGGATTATAGAACGTGCTTTTAATAGATCAATCTAACTCTCGAGACGGCAATCCTCTGATTTTAAAGTGGCATTAAGCAGAGCTGTCTGATAATGGATAACTATGTACACAAGAAAAAAAAAAAAAAGACAGCTTTGAATGCTTTTAAAGCGAAAGTACTGCCAGAGTCTCAGAAGGCCGTTTCGACATTGACAGCTGTTTTACATCTGGAAAATGTGCCACAGACAAAAATCTGGTTATCACTTCGCTCACGTCCTTCAGTCTGCCTGTCGAACGTGAGCGAGTGTCAGCTCAGCGTTCTGCAGCCATCTGGTTACAGAGGCAGCATCTCAAACTGTCTCTCTGCGCGCACACACACACACACACACACACTACACATAGAGGTGCAGTGAGTTATGGTTACTGTAGTTCACTGACAGGTTTAGTTTTATTAAAGATCACATCTGCTGGCAGGTATCACAGCACCAGAACTGCATGCAAAAATCTAATTAACTTTGCAGGATTAGGCTGCACAAACCTTAATGGAACTTATTATCAGTGAAACTTATTACCTGAAAACTAAACTTCACTTTTTCTTCTTATCTATGGCAGTATGTCTCCGGTAAGTAATTGAAGTGTAATTGAATAGAAGTTGAACAGAATCCCTCCCACGTGCAGTTTTTAATGAAACACATTTAAGTAACTCCTATGTGTAACCCAGCAACTGTTTCCGCACCAGCTAAAAGTCCTTTAATAGGAGCAAAAACATCATTTAGAAGAATGATTAAAGGCAAAATTATGCAACTATATTTATTCCTGGAATTGCTTTATTATTGTATTTTTACACGTGGGTCACAACACGCTCGCTCGCTGGCAGCGCTGGTTCGTTCCAGAGCGAGAAATCTCTGAAAGCACCTGCTGGAATTAATTGTCATGTCAGCCTTATTGATCAACCACCCTTTCAACCCTCTGCAGATACATTATGGCAGTAAAAATCTTCTTTAATGCGTCTTTAATCCATGCCGACCGCCTGGCCTGAGTCCTTATTGTCTTGTAAGTGCGGCCATTATCTGTGATGTTCAGTAAATGCCCAACAGAGAGTACAGCCAAGGGTGAACTGCCTCTACTCTGATGCATAACAAAGTGAGGCATTTGTATGAGTAAATGGGTTTGCATTAATTCGTTCTTAGCTGAGATTCTGGCCTGTTCGACTTCCTTTCAGGCTGACAGTGGACTTCTACCTCTCCATTTCAGCCTGCTGTTCTGCACTGATTAGCAGGGAAACAAAGCAGATATTACTCAGATGCACTGCAGAGAGAGAAACCGAGAGGACGCCTCTGTCTTCCTCTGAGATCAGGTTTGTGGGAGAGGGAGAGACGAAGAAGAATAAGGAGTTCAGAGGCTATTATCTAGATACCCCTCTGTCACAACGACTGATGGTGTGTTCAGGAGCGCTCTGTGATGTGTTTTATTGTCATCCTTTCCCTCTTCTTGATATCAGCAAGACATGCTTAGATTTATAGATAGATTGCAATAATTGCTTTTGGCCACTAGGGGGGCAAGAACACAGCCCTGGCATATTATCACCTTTGACACTGTTAAAAGACTTTAGCAAGTAGATGCTGATTTGTGCATCAAGCAGATATGAAATTATCAAATTTGAAACTGTGGTTCTGACCTGATGAAGACCAAAATTCGCTCTCCTTTTAGCTCTAATTTGATCACCAACTCCTGAGAATAATGTCTGTTTTTTTTAGATGATGACAGCAGTGCTTAATTGCTAAAGAGATTAGCAGCCATACAATCCAAACTGGCTCCGACCTCCATTACGGCTGTCAGCGTCTTCATAACCAACTGTCCATCCGGCAGAACAGATCAGAAACACTTCCAGAGGCACTGCTTTATTTACTCTGAGTTTCTGTATTCACAGTGAAACGAGGAGCCTTGATTGATCGCTGTTGATATACAGTGCTTCATATTTTGACAAGAGATTTGTGTGATATTGCCTTCTTGTCATCGTTATTCTTAATAAGGCAGGCAAGACAAAACAAAATTAGATTTGTACAAACATGGACTGCAGTTGAAGTCTCACACGAGTCTGAGTGGACTGACAGATTTGTAGAAACAGGAATAAACCTGCAGTGTGAGATGGATGAGTGAAGCGTCATGATAAATAAAGAAACACGGCAGGTTTCTGTTCCTGTGCGACTGACCTGTTCAGTGAATGTGCCATAAAACCAAAACAATGCGCTAAAAGAGGCAAAACGGCGGAGTTGGATAATAATTAATCACCTAATTGTACTTTGTGCCTCTCGTGTATTAATTTATTTCAAAGAATATTCGAACCATCTGGATGAAAAATATTCCATATGCTGCTCAATCAAATAGACTTTAACTCATTTCCCAAGTTCCTCTCCAGCAACTGCACGGACGATCTTTGTTTGGACTGAGTCGGAGTCGGCTTTTGATTTCCCAAGTTGACTTTGTGTTGAACTTGAGAAACAGGTTAAAAGTCTTTTTTCATGATGCAGCGGACTGAATATCATCTCATCCAGATGGTTCGAAGGATCTTTGAGGATTCTGGAATCCCTTCAGAGCAGCAGTAAGCGTTGTTAATCGGCTCTCTGGGCATTTCAAACATCGTCAGGTATTTTGTCTTTCAGAGAAGCCGATGCCCAGCACTGTGACTCCAGTGCATTGCCAATACTTAAACAGGAGAGGCACACACTGGGGCTATGAGTGACCCTTTCACATTACACATGCCATTTGATTCAGTATTAGGGCCGAGTTTAAAAATATTGAGAAATGCAGCTTTAAACTCTTAAGATTCGAACTTTAAGTTTGAGATGACACCATTATCAAGAGGCTCACAACGTCTTAATGCAGCATATTACCGTGCTGTGCTACACTCATGAGACTCTAATTATTATTTCAGTTCTATTCTAGCGTAGAAAGCTCGTTTTTCTCTTTTCATACCTACTTGATTTTGTGGAATATCCACCGGCTTTCTCTGTGTCCCTGCTCTTAATTCTGAGATGGATCCTTGGACGCCCAACGACCGTGAATGTGGCTGTTAGCCACGGCACAGAGTGGAATGATTCCATTCTCACCACCCACTGGAAAGCAATCTAGGCCCATAATGGGAAACTCAAATAGCAAATCTGTGGTTATAAGCATGTCTCTGGAAGTCACGAGTCAGCAACAGGCTCAGTTGAGCAGCGAGATAGTTTAGCTGGAGGTCACGGGGACTACAATGAAGGAGGGCTGTCTCCTCCTCACAGCCCCAGAACTGGCTATTTGTCGCTATAGCGGGGGTCCCGGTAATGTAATGTATGGTGGAGGGGGGGGCAATGGGAGGAGCTGCAAGGTGATACAAGGCACACAAAGGAGAGAAAGATGAAGGACGGAGGTGAAGTGTTGTGAGATGCTTTGCGTGAGACGGAGTTGAGATTACAGAGTTTGTGGAGGGTTCAGATTTTTCCAGCAACAATGGAGCACGGTAGTGATCTGTAGCATCGATGGTAAACAGCACGTTATGGTGTCAGAGTGAGAGCACAGAGATTAATCTCTACAACCACAGGAGGAGGAAACGGAGCAGAGAGCAGTGCAGCTGTACCTCTCATCTCCGCACGTTTGTCTTCGGCTGTACAGGATGTGAAATGCCGCTCTTCCTCAGCGGCGCTCCATGTTCTCTGCTGCGGTTGTTCAACAGCTGCACCACTTTTTTATTCGGGAATGGGAAACCATCACTAGTATCACACGTCTGTGTAGAGGAGAAGAAAAAAAAAACACCCTACAATCGAAAACAACCAGTTCTCCTCTCAAAGAAATCCCTCAGAGAGTTCATGCTGTACATCCGCCGGAGATCGAGCGCAGCGATTTCAAGGGCAAACACCTTGTCGCCATTTTGCACCCACCGTCGTAAATTGAATTAAAGAATGTCAACACGATCACAGTCAGCGTCGGAATGAATGCACACCACCCTGACCTCTACCTGCACACACGTGTGGCTGCGACGCTGCAAGTAAAAGTGTTCAGGCGTCACTGAACTTGGCTCGAGCTTCAAGAACGAAGCCTTTTGTCGCAGGGAGGGCGGAAAAGCCGCATGCAGGAACACAAGCACGTTGTTTATTTCACTGGTTTTTATTTAAACAAATGCTAAATGACAGCTGACTGTTGAACTTGTTGCTTTTAGTTCATTTAAGCCAAAAATGTCTGCACGTTGGCTGAAAAAGCGTCTTTATATCCCACATCGTATTTTAAGTCACATCCTGACGTGTGTGCGTTAGAGCAGGCCTGAAGTTGTCTTATTCTATATTATTTACTTTATTATTTTACTGGGAGTTTTAATCCATTTTAATCCAACAATTTGACTGAATTCCAAGTTCACATTAACACGCGTTATCCCTGGCAGCATGTTGTTGTTATGATAAACCTGAGTTTCAGTGGACGGTCGAGATCTTTGTTCACTCTGACATGAATTAAATTCTTGAGGCGACTGGAAGTGGGGGTTGTCTTTTGGCAAAAAAAAAATAAAAAAATGTTTCCATAAGCTCTGACTGAAAAACTCATAAACATACGACCCACCCACCCGCGGTGAAGCCCCCTCGTCTTTGGCAGTCATTAGTTGGACGGGCAGGCGGCATTATGCTGATGGTGGTGAAACGATAATAAGAGCTGGAGATAGATTGAGTCAATATAAGTGTAATTAATTTTTAAGTGTGAGGTTTATTAGTACAGAGGCAATCACGCTCCTAATGAGGGCCTGATAGAACTCCTTAAATAGGGGAACCAGTCAAATTAATAGCTCTAATAGCGTCTGGCATGGGACTGCATGCATCCGTTTGTATATTTAGCACTTTTTTTCTTTTAACTTTACACGGAGAGATCGTGTTTCTTTGGAATCAGAAACCAAAGCAGACAAGCTGCTGCACATATATTACACCCACACACACACACACACACACACACACACACAGATATTACACTTACAGCCTGTGTATGTGACTATAAATAGATTCTTCAGCCCATTAAGGCTCATTTTTCAAATCATGTCATTAATTAAGCTTAGAAATACTCAAGTAATTTCTCTTTAATGAACTTGCTCAATTAAGTCTGCCCTCTTTTTGGTTTAATCCTCCTCGCTTTAAGCACAGACTGACTACTCTTCCTCACTGTCTCTCCCCACACTCGCTCTTCCTTTTGTTTTCTGGGCTTCGTCTCTCCTCGACCTTCTCCTCTGTGTGTTCGTCTCAGCCGTGTTGATGCATCGCAGTCATCTGCGCTGCCCGCTTCAAGCAAAAAGCGGCGGCGTTGTCGGACACGCGTGCTGGCACATGCACGTTGATGAGATTTCCAAATAACTGCAAAGTAGACAAGTGAGACGACAACTCATGAATGATGCAGGCGGGTCTGTAGGCGATCAATAACAACATGCATCATCTAACCAAATTTAATCTAAATCCGACCGGTGGTGAAGTAATTATGGCCTGTCAAAGTTAAACATTTTGACACCTTGATTAAATTATTATCCCTGCTTGGCCAGGTTCGAGCTTTATTTTTGGACTTCAGTCTTTCAGTGTTGTTTTTCCAAGTTGTGCTCAACGACACATTTTCCAGACATGTGACCTCTAGTGGTGGAGCAGATAACGAGTGTCCTCTACCAGCAGCAAAGGCAAAGACAGTCATAAAACCTCCCTCGACTTGGTCACACCAGCATTCACTCCTGCAAAGTTTCCGTTCATTTCAGTGGAATGCTCCATCTGCTGGTATGATCCGGCGCTCACTGCAGGGTGGAGGCGTGAAGGAGGCGCAGACGGTGAAGTGTAGGAGGTTTATGACCTCGACGATGGAGACTGCTGTCAGCACTGGTTTATTTAAGCCGTGAAGGTCGCCTTTCCCTAACGTCAGCTTAGTAGTTTTAACGGCCTTAACTTGACCAGATTTTAATTTAAGTGGTGGCAGGTCAGAAAACGCTCATGATTCATGTTTGGAAGAGTCAGGTGGAGCGTTTGGAGGCACTGACAGATAATCGGCGTTGTCATTTAGGTGTAAGGACTTTTCTTTGTATGTAAGTGCCTTCCTCTTACCAGCCACTTCTAAAATACACGCTACAAAAGAAAATGTGAGGCTGCAGATCCGTGTACGTCAGGATGTTATCGCATTTCTTTCAAGTGTGGCACAACAGCAGCTCAGGTGGCAGAGCAGGTTGTCCTTGAGGCTGAACCTCAGATCTGCTTCTGAGGTTAGCTCATCGCGCGACGCCTCTCCGTAATCAGCGTTTGAATGTGTGTGTGGGTGAATGTGAGGCTTTCTAAAGTGCTTGCAGGATAAATGTGCTGTATAAAAGCAGTCCATTTACCTTGGAGCCAAGCCTGAGTGTCTACAACAAAGTCTGTTCCATCCTTGTAAGAAGTACCACGGAGCTTTCAGAAGAAACGCAATAAAAACACACAATGTTCAGTTCAGGCTTTTGCAGTCGAAGCATCAGGTGACTTTATTTTAATAAAGGATCAATAAAGGATTATGTCATCTTAGCCTGAGCCATACGCTACATGTGATGTTAAAGCAATGAGCTGAAAAAGGGCGATAATACTCTGTGTCCTCCTTCACAGTCCACACGCTCATTTGATCGATTGTTAATTTAGAACTATTGATAAGCGGCTCCTTACGAAAAGGCCGTCCGCCAGTGTCGCTCCAAGACATTTTTTACCCACGGTGCCTTTTTATCTCCATCACTTAGCTCGGATACTTGAGCAGCGACGTGGAGAAGCTGTCCTCCACATGATAACCACTCGAAAGACAAATTTCACATCAGAGACTTTCAATAAAGCAAAATGAATTTGAAGAGGACAGGTTACCATGTTGGGGGGGGGTGACGTGCCTCCTTTGTAGGCGCACAATATTTCCATTTCAGATCTTGTGATAATATTTTATCAAGTTGCCCCGTGGCACTTCACATCCTGACTGCGCTCACATCCAAACATAAAAACAGCATTTAGAAACCCATGTGAATGACAAACGTGTCAGTGTTTCCTCCCAGAAGTGTTGCGCGGCTTTTAAAACGCAGTCTGGGGAACCACTTTGCACATTGTAATGTCTTCAGCAAACCTTAAACTGCAGGAGTTCAAAGGCTTTTCTGTGCCGCGGCTGCTGTGATATTCAGCATACGAAGACAAGCGCACATAACAAATCTGTTTTCCTCTTTCCAGCCTTCTGCGAGGAGGGATGCAGGAGCGGTGGGACCTGCGTGTCCCCCAACACGTGCGTCTGTCCCTCAGGATTCACAGGACGCCGCTGTGAGACAGGTGAGACCCGAGGACCCCACCTGACACTTCACCTGTGCAGCTTGTTCAGCCAATTAAAGCTCAGCCGGAGCATTGTGTTGTTTTCATGGGGTTGACATCAGAGGGGTGGTCATTAGGTCGGGCTGTGGGATCAGCAGTCGTCCCTTGTCTCTGTTACACACACGCACCCACACACACACACACACACACACACACACACACACACACACACACGTGCCGTGTCTAAAGCCCTGTGTTTAAATTGGCCAGCGCTCAGGTCAAGGATCCCAGGAGAGCCGTAGAGAAGGACAGCTAATTCTTTTCTACTCGCCTCCATTTTCCTTCTTCTCCCCTTTCCTTTCCTCCTCTCCTCCGTCCTTTCCCTTTTATTCGCTTCCTTCCTTTCCTTTATTCTCCTCTTGTCCTTCCTGCTCTCCCTGCCTCTTCCTTCCTTCTTCCTTTTCTTTCCCTCCTTCCTCCCCTCTTTCTATCTTATCATTCCTCCCCCCTTTCTATCTTATCTCTCAATTATCTCCCCTCCTTGCCCTCTCCTCTCGACCTCCCTTTTTTCCTTCTGCTCTGCTCTATCCTGCTCTCTGCTTTCTTTCCCATCTTATTCTCCCTTCCTCTTTTTCTCTGCACCTCCCTTTCCTCTACTCCTTTTTCTTTCACTCTATCCACCACTCCCTTGCTTCCTTCTCCTTCCTCCCATCCCCTGTCCTCCAACCCTTTTTTACTCTTCTATTCTTCACTCTTCTCCCCTCTTTCTTCTATCCTTTTCCTCCTCTGCTGTCTTTCCCAGTGTATTCTCCTTTCCCTTTTTTCTCCGCTCCCCCTCTCTTTTGTTTCCTTACCTCTGTCTGTCACTCCCTTGTCTCCTCCTCCTTCCTCCCTTTTTCTCTCTTTTCTTCTTCTCTCCTCTATCATTTTTCTCCTCTGCTATCATTCCCATCTTATCCACCACTCCCTTTTTTTCTCCTCCTTCCTCTCATCCTCCCCTGTGCTTACCTTATTCCCTTTGCCTCCTCCCTGTTTCCCCCTCATTTCTCCTCCTCTCCTCTCCTCTCCTCTACTCTCCTCTCCTCTCCTCTCCTCTCCCCTGTTATTAAACTTAATGTCTCTGCAGTCTCGTTTTACAGAAGTGATCAACCTGCTCTCGTGCAGCATCACATTCACAGGTCAGCTATTCACATCTTGTTGCCATGGCTTCCTTTTAGATACCAGGTTACACACACACACACACACACACACACACACACACACACACACATGCACATTATTGGTGAAATTACTTGCAGCAGCTACAGCTTGAACTTAAGGTACTGACATCAGTCCGAATACGTAAAGCAGGGGAGGATTGCAGTGGTAGTTCTCTGTGGTCTCCCTCTGTTTGTCACAAGTATATTATTAGATTTATCCATTTAAAAACAGCTTGTAAAGAGAAAGAAAAAGCAGCTGTAATGTCAATGAAGTCATTGCCTTTTACATTACATACGTTTAAAATGTTGTTTTACTGTCACAGTCACTGTTACAGGTATTTCTCACTGCAGTCAAACAAAATGATCTCTAAAATGATCATTTTGCAGCTGGTTGGAGCTCCCTCCTGCGTCAGGATCTAAATCTAAACTTTAAATTCTGCTCAAGTTGTTTCAAGTTATTGAACTGAAGACAACCTGTGCCCCTCTGATCTCTCTGAATTTCAGAGCTTTGTGTGTGTGTTAGTGTGTGTGCACTGAGGTAGAAGTACACAAATTCAAAGTTTGCCTTATCAAATGACCACCGTAAGTCACCGTAAGTTGGACATATCCTGTTAATCACGTCACTCTGTAGCTACATCATGCATTTTTTTTTCTGCCACAACACTTTCTTACTTTGTTGTGGAAAAATTAACCTTGATACTAAATCAAATTCTCTCACATCTGAGCATTTGAGTTGTTGAAAGGCAATCAGCAAGAAACACATTAATGAAAGCCGAGGACTAATTAACCTCCAATAAACACCATCACATATCTATCAGTTAATTAACGTGGAAGCTAATTCCTCCGTGCTGTTATCTGAAAATGAAACGTTACATCTAAAGGTAACATTTTGGCGCCACAACCTGGCACCGACTTTAAATTTGTGCCTATAAATTGAATTTTGATGACAAACAAAATGCAGGATTGGCTTGGAAAAATAATGATTTTCCGTCTGCAGAGTGGATTCTGTTGCTTCCCTTTGAACCGCTTTAGAGGGGGAGAGAGGAGGGAGAGATTATGCACAGAAGAAAATAACGCGTTGAAGTGAGTGAGGAGCGAAAATATGGACTGACGCATCATCCCGCTAATGAGGCCCCTCCCCGTGGCCCCGTGGCTGCTGCACAGGGCTGCCACAGATGCAGTGCAGAGGGAAAATCACTCAAAAGCTGCGTCTGTCTCAGGACCTCAAACGTCTTCTGCACGTGCATATCTCATTTGCAGAGTGGTGCACAGTTTACTTTTACAGCATGTTAAAAGTTTGCTGCAAGGGGGTGAGAGAGATAACATGATAGCATTCCTGTGCATTTCAAGCATATACGAGTATGATTAAAAAGAGCACCGTGCCGTTTGTGTGTGGTAGCAGCGTAATGGAGGCGCTGATGGAGCCTCCCTTGAAGAGTTGCCTTAGGCGTCTTGTACGAGCTGTACAGAAGGTTCTTGTTTTACCTCGTGCGCGACACGTTCTCTCTCTCTGTCTCTGTGTTCCCCCCTCGACCTGCCTCCACATCTGTCAGACTCTCTCCCCGTTTGCCTGTACAGTGCGTCTCTCATGCACCTGTCTCCGTCTCCGTCTCCTGTGCTGCCCGTCCCTCCTGCGCAATAAAACACTTCACTGCTCCAGTGGCTTCACTCCTCTGTGCTGCACACTGCAGCTCAATGGGAGGTTAAGAGCATCTAAATATAAAGCCGATGGGAAGCGAGTCGAACTTTTCACTCATCTTTTCACCTTCTCCCACGATGATCCCTTCCTCTGGGTTGCCTGTCTTCATCCAGTGGGTTCATATAGCCAGCACAGATCCACTGTTGGATCCTTGTGATATATTTTCTGAACTGCTCTGGATCAGAAGCTGAGCAGCTGACATAGCCCCGATCTCCCACTTCACCCGCTGTGAAGTGCATACGGCTTCTTTGCTTAACTAGCACAACCCTGTGTCCTAGAAATAAGGTTCATATGCAACTAATTTGTGTTCACAAACATCCTGGCTGCTGGGATTATGTTCACAGTCAGCGTCTGAGTGAATGAAACACTACATTTTATGCTCCGTGCTGCAGTTGCAGGGAGGTGGACGGGATGGATGGGGGCATACAAAGTGCAGGATTGTGACACCACATCCAGGGTTAACGTACAGGCTTGGCTTAGGCAGCTAAAGCGCTCTGTTTAAGGTTGGAGAAAGATCGCGATGAACCTTTTCTGCACTGAAATAGAACAGGTTCTTTTCCTAACCGAGTGCTGCCGCTGCCTAAACATAACCACATGTAAACATGTTGAATAATGCTGTAGTCACTACGAGTAGATGGCACATTGCAAGATTTCAGCTCACTATCAACATTTCCATGACTTCCCAGGTAAGTTAATTAACATTTTCTCATTATGTTAATACAAAACATAATTCGCTCAGCATTAAATTTCCTTCAAAACATATCAGCTGCTGCTAATGAGTTGTATGTAAACTTATTTCTGGCCATTGCAGACGGTACATACTGTACTGCAGAGATGTGGTTGGGTTAAAGTTGCCCCATTTAGTGATACGTCAGAATATGGACAGAAGCAGCACCTCTCTGATGTGTGTGTGTGTGTACAGTATAATGTGTGTGCAGTGAAAGCATCAGCGCTTCACTGTCAAGTTCAAAGTGTGAAACAAGATGTTAGGAATAAATGTAAAACTCAAGCAACCTCTAAGCGACATTAAAGGATAGATTCAGGTTTTTATCTGTGTTGAAAATGCTGTTATCATTCCTCCGCTCTATACGCTGTGACTGCAGCAGACAAGGGAACAGTGTTAGACAGATCAAGTGGCCAACCTTCAAATTTACATTGCATTCATTCTAGAGTGACAGTGTCACTTTCTCTGAACTTTATTTGCTTGCTGAGCTGCAGTGGACGGATGGTATCGCACATTTCCCACTGAAGTAACTATAATTCTGGATGATCCCAGTTTGATTTGGCCAACTCAGGCTGCTGCAGCCTCAAAATAGCATCAGAAGGAAGAGAACTGTTTTCCACTGGATGTCAAAGGAGAGGCTGATCACTTCACGGCCGTCAGGATGATTCCAGAAACTCCTAACATGCATATTATATGGGCACATGAGGGTTGTATTAAGGCTTGAAAAATGCTTAACCTGTCCTGTATTATTATTGTTATTATTATTATCAGCATTAGCATTTTAGCATTATTGTTAGCATTTTATTGACTCTTATTGTTGTTTACTCAACATTTGCACATTAAGCTGGTCAGTTCTCAGTTCACTATAGTGCTTTTACTGTGAAAAACAAGTACAGGAAGTGTTGGGTTTAGTACATTTAACACGTTTCTATCTGTCCGTCTTTCACTCTCTCACTTTCACTCAGTAGCAGCACTTTGGCCTTTAGGATGATAAAATCATCCACATGCATTGTGATGAAAGAATACGTCACCCAGTGCGACACTGCGGCTCTTAGACTAGTTTTTTGATGACAGTGGACGTCTATGGGAGAAGCTGTACAGGTGTCAGACTTAAGCTACACAATGCATTCATGGCTGGTTCCTGTCTTTTTTATGGGATTAGTTGAAAACACCAACCAGCACATTTAGACATCCAGGTCGTAACTGTAACTGATTAAATGTCATTTAAACAGCAGTAATATTTAACCTGGATCACCAAAATTTACACTGTGCTTACAGGCAGTGTTCCACACACCTGATCTCCTTCCTGGTCTCAGATACTGTGTCACGTCTGTAGTAAGTCACCGCAGTATTAACAGCTCTGCATGTTCGTTAGTGCGTGGTCACTGCTCCTTTAATGCCGGATTAAACGAGCTGTTCATTTTATGCACATTTACTGGTCACAGACTATCAGGTAGAGACCAACACAAAGCCTGGCTGTTGTTTCTGTCTGAGTGACTCTTAATGTAAATGCCCCACGTCACATTTCCCGTGATGTTGTTTCAGTAGGTTAGTAGGGCTGAAATAAGTGTAATTATGTTAAGTTCAGCAGGCCAGAGGATTCTCCCGAGAGCGGGGGGATTATTTTAACTGTGTGTGGATTAATTCCCATTTCCTCTGTGAGCTAAAACTCACAGCTCTTCACAGTCCAGGCTGTCATAAAGTCTTCATGTATCCCCGTTGGGAAAACCCACAGACGGGGCAGAAGTGAAGCCCTGCAGAAAGTACTAAGTGCTCTCGTTTGCATTGTAATGGAAGGAAACAGAAACGCTGTCTGCTTTCCTTCCTGTGGCTGTAAGGGAGATTGATGGTGTGTGGGTGTATGTGTGTGTGTGTGTATGTGTGTGTGTGTGTGTGTGTGCTCTGCCATATTGTACTTTGTGCCACAGGAAGGTCACCTGTCCACTTCACTGGCAAGATAATGGAGGGCTGTTCACACACACAAACACACACTTGTCCAGCTAACAAATAGCTTTATAAGACTATTGAGCTACAGGAATCACTGACTGTGTGCGAATGCTGTGGTTTTTATTACATCTAAATAAAAAGGACTTACTAGACTGGTGACGGATGGGGTTTTAAATAACATGCGCTCTCCATAAAAAGAGATTCAGAGTCCTGGTGCTGTGTAGTCTCAACTCCTCGTTCCTGGTGGGTCCATAATTACAAATGTTTTCTGACAAAAGAAATCAACCATGTCAGGCTGGATTCAGGCACCATATATATGAAGTATGTACTAAAAGCTCACCTCAGAGTGTGCACCACGTGCGCTGAGGCTCAGACCTTACCACAGCTCAGTGACATCCCAGAGTCCTTTGCTGCATGTCCTCCCATCTCTCTAACTTGCCAACATTTTGATTAAAAAATTCTAAGGTTGGGGGGTTTTGGCTGCTGCGTCCAACACTTTGGACCTGAACAACATGTCTTGGTCAGATTGCCATAACTTTTAAACTGGATATTCATGCTTCAGACAAGGAAACTCTAATTGCATACATGAATATTCATGATCTCCAGAGGATGAATATTTATGCTTATGATGGCCTCAGACTTTTCCTGTGGTGCCACCATTGGCCCAGAATTTCAGATTTATCAAGGACTATGTAAAAATGTAAAGGCCTCCATGAAATTCATAGAGCACATAGAGGATGAACGCCTGTGCTGTTTGGATAACGCATGCATCTCACCCCCACCACCCCCACCCCCCCACCTCAGAGTCAACAACAATTCAAATGAGAAATTAAGGAAATTGTATTTTTAATCTTACAATACAGTAATTGCATAATTGCTCACTTCAATATTACCACAGACTGTGTCGTGTTGTGGTGGAAAAACAAACCAAATGACCGTGACTGCGCTCTGGCTAGTCAATGCTAGCTGATGAGATAGCCTTAACTACAGCTAAGTTACCCCCTTTTCCCTGTTTCCTGGAAGTGAAAAATCCTTTTTGATGCACCACCGTCTTCCTAATTGAGTTGTGTATTCCACACAAATAACACAGCATCTAACAGAAGATTTCTGACAGCACTTAATGTTGTTGGTACGGCACAAAGAAACAAAATAACATTGCATTTTGCACAGGTGCATTCATTCATCAGGGCGAAGACGGCTGTTATTGTTCTCTTTGTGTTCTCCTCACTCCAACACCTTGATGAAGAAATGACTTTGTTCCACATAAAGCTGCTAAATGTGGAAGGTAATGAGTTTATTGCCGGTAATGAAAAAGCAAATTTTACACGGTAGAGGAGTGCGTGTGTGTGTGGGCACTGAGAAGCAGCGAGATAATTAAAGGTCTGTGAGCTCTAATGAGCGCAGAGCGTTGAGTGGTAGAAAGATGCCGAGAAATGGGAGGGATATAGGTGGAAAAGTGTTTTTTCTTTAACTAAAAAGGTAGAGGAAAGTAAGAAAAAGTCATATTGAAAATGTTGTTGCAGATTTGCTGCAGTCAGTGACCGTCCGGGTCCTTTGGTATCTTCTTCCTCTTCTACACTGCAGACATCCGCTCTTCAGAATACACCAGCATTATCAAAAGTGAAGTTTTGGATCAAAATCAATGGAATCGCTACAATCAACGACAGAGCCAAACCAAACTTGCTCCGTTGATCAGCTGCAAACCATTCTGACAGTGCTGACCTTTAAGGGAACACAGAGAAACAGAAGGCGGAGGAAGAGGAGGTCACGTTAGCTGCTGCATCATCCAAGTTTAAATAACTTCGCTCTGTTAAATGAGAAGCAGCTCCGAGCTTTCCCCTTCGTTCCAGCTTTGTCATGAACAAAACTGTCGGTAATCACTGCACCAACAACACCTCCAGTACAGCCTGTTCTGTAAGGATGAGCAAGCTAATACTGCTGTGCTAAATCCACAGTATGATCAGCTGTGAGGGGAGCAGGAGGCGAGTCAGTGTTGTCCTGACATACACCGGTCCTACACTCTTCATCCAATATACACAGAAAATCCTTCACACACTTTATGAACCGGTTTAACGTTATATTCATTGTTTCAAATTCTGCGCTGCACAGAGTCAAAACTGGGAAAAACTTGTTTCTGTCCTCTGTTAGATGTAATTAAAGTAGTAAAATAGAAAAGCGAGAGATCCATGAAAAACAAGCAGAAGCAGAAAATAAATGTTGAAAATCAGAAGACAAGAAAATGGGCATTTCTCTCAGAGGATGAGGAAAGACTGGCAGCACCTCCTCTACCTCACAATTAAAGTGGCAGCATTCTGTAGTCACAGAGAAAACCCTCTCAGAATGAGTCACTTCTCATAAATTGTGGAAAGATATGTTGGCGAGCAGGGTGGGATTATTGTTATTAGGAGGGCTGGCAGCACTGTCGCCCCGTGTTTATGTGCTGTAGATGTTCAGACTGGCCGTTATTGCTTTTCTTCCTCACAAAGCTCCCTCCACAGTGAACATGACCGTGTTTATCTGTTTATGCAAAACAGGGGAGTGTTTCGCATGAGATTCCACGCTGAGGGCGCAGAACGTGGAGTCTTAAAACATATGTGAACAAAGCGCGTGCGTATCTGTAAATTAAACATGAATGAACAATCCTGATTAAAGCCATGATCCTAATTTGCACTAAACTTGCATTATTTCCAACTGTGACAAGTAATTTGAGCAGTTGCAGCGACAGCGAGCGTTGCAGCAGACACACATACAGCAGGTTAATGAGTCAGACTGTGCTGTGTAAAGTGAAATGTGGTCCGCCTGCGTTTACGTTCCAGCCGCCGGCAGCTGTTAACCTGCTCTGTGCAGTGACTGCAGGCCGACACTCAGCTGTCTCAGTTTGCACACAGTCAAACAGCTTATCAAACTTTAAATGAAGATAATATGAAAAAGATGACATGATTACTGTGTTCAATATTGTTATTATTATTATGTTTATCTCTTTACTACGATTCTCATTTCAAGATGCTGAACACGGTTTCCTTCACTGCCTGCCTCTCAAGAACGGATTATTCTGCTGGTCTTGGGTACAACGATACTAAGACTAAAGACTTCTGCTTGGCTATGAGCTGTTTTTCAAATCAAACATCTGAAGCTGAGTGCAACGCATTGTTCTTGCAGCTGCATTTATAAATAGCATTTTTTGAGTAAAACGTACCAGAACCATGTCATACAATACTTGAGTACACTTAAAGAACAAATACTACTGAACATTTAATATCCAGGCCTTCAGATTATAGACACTAATATTGACTGTCTGTGTAACAGTTTGGCCACAGCTGACAGTAGCACACTGAACAGAAAGCCCTTCAAATTCGTCTTAGTTTCCTTCATATTCCCAAAGGACAAGGAGTTTAGTTCAATTACCATATTTTAATGTTATATGATCATCTGGGTTTGTGCTGCAGTATATATCCCAACTAAAAAACAGTCACTCTACTTAGAAAATCCAAAACTGGACAGATATTCAGCGCTGTCAGAGCAGAAGCAGTACCTCCAGGTCGGTCTGGTGTTTCCATGAACACACCGGGCTGTGTTTGTGGGTGGGAAGCCAGTGAGGGATCATGACTTTGTTGCTTGGGTGGCTGCCTGCATTAAAGGCTTGTTTTAGCTAATATCAGTGCTTTTCAGGTGTCTGCAGTAGAGATGTAATTATTCAGCATGATAGTGAAGTGAATCTGGACCACAGCTACATTTACTTTTACCATTTAGACGAGTGAATCCTGTTAAACTGAATCAGTATTAAAACTCAATGATGCATTGAATCTTCGCTCGAAAGAGTGGAATCACCACTGGATTAAACGATGACACCGTCGGCATGCAGGACAACCAGCCCAAGCGTCTCGTGCACATGCTCTTCGGTGCTCTTTTGTTAAAGGGTTAGCTGCTCTCAGCCACCAGTCACCTCTAATCTCGCTATGTTTCAGTGGGATGTCAGAGAGGGAATCTTCTGGTGTAGCTCTGACCGGATCTCTGACCTGAGAGGCTGACAGAGGGCAGTCCTCTCGGCAGCTGTCAGGTCTTATTACCCGCAGCACACCAGGCTAACGGCATAACCACAACACACACACGGCTAAACGGCTCACCCTGAGACTCAGATTTTATCTGAACAGAGATAAATATGTGTGTTCTTAAAACAGGGTCAAAGGTATCGACTCTGACTTTCACAACAGGGCTGCAACGACATGAAAATGTTCTCAGATTACAGATAAGAAGGCCATAAGAAGGTTATTTGTAATGGATGGAGCAACTGTAGCTACATGCTGATGCCATACGGAAACCGCTATCGCATGCTGGGGACAACTGCAGGAGCTTTAGTAAAAACTGAATAAGTCACACAAGCCTTTATTCCTCTAGCAGTATAGCACTTTACCATATGAAATATTGTAAATCATAGTACCAACTAGCTATACAAAACATTTGTATAAATCACTCTTTTCCATCTCTTTACTCCTCTGCATAGCTCCTACTCATTTGTAAGTAAATGTCTCGTGACCTCGACACTCTCATTGTTCTCAGAAAACTTGCTTTGATCGACTTGACGTCGTGCTGGCGTGAACCTCGCCGTGTGTGCAGTCTCAGCGGGAGCTACGAAATTTGGTTTGGAATCTTGCACATAAGCATGAAGTTTTTGGAGAACACGTGGATCAAAGAAAAGCGCGACTTTCTCACAGGGATAAACTTTGATTAAAAGAATATGACGGCATTATGGGAAATATGTGTGTTTGTTCTCCTGCCAGGAGTTTTATTAGATCAACAACACTTTCATCTTTTTATATTTATCAGCTTCAAGCATCATGGCCGTGTGAGATGGCTGTCTGGTATCGCAGAAGTCAGGTCTAATGCAAACAGCGAACGAGACAGACTGGTGTTCAACTGGGAGACCTGTGTCTGCTGTGATGCTGAAAAGACGCCGTTTCTCCGAGCTGTAGCTAAAGCAGTAGACGGAACTCCAGCTTCAGGGTCTTGCTGTGCGAGAATGAAAAGTGATCTGCTTCAGGCCGTCCACGCCAGAATAGTTCAACTGTGCGAGCAGGTTATTCCTACTCCATTTGCGTGAATTGTCAGGTGGCGACCTCTAGTGGCCGCTGTAATTACGACGGAAACAAAGGAGGTGCAGCACGGCAGGTGACGTAGTATAAAGAGCAGGAAAGCCTGCTTGTCAAAGTCACCTTGACCTGTTTAAGTTACATGACGTACTTAAGTTACTTGTTTATTTTAACCAGGTAGTTTTGTTGCCTAAACCTAAACAAACTGCGACCATTTCACAACGTTAACAATGAGAAACGAAGGCCTGTCTCTGGTACTCACCCGCAGTAATATATGCCGAAAAACCAACGTATTCAGTTGTTTTGGTATGTGGAAGTGTTGTGTATTTACATTTAAACTGACCTTTGTGAAAAGCCAAATATACACCTGTTGCTTTGTGTGACGTCTGTCCTTCACTGTATACAGATTGTTTTTTTCATCCATGACGGTTGAAGAAGTGAGACCTCTGTGGACTTTTGAGTTTTGCCTGACTTTGACAGCAGATACTCTCTAAAGTTACTAATCTCCAGCGCTTGCTCGCTTATAAAAAACCTCTTAAAACTCATTGCGTAACATGAAAACTGCCTGCGAGTCTAGCTGTAAACTATGCTTTTCCCCCTTCAGCGACAATATGACACATAGACATGACAGTTAACGAGCAGTCCCTCGCTACCTTTCCTTGTTTGTTATGGTTCGTGTTTAAGTGACTGAAGGTGTGACTGAAGGTCACGCTTTAACCAAAAGGGTGTGTGCGCAGGTCGCGTCTCGTAGCCAGGAGCGAGAGGGCTGCAGATGAGGAGCAGAGCTCACACCATACATAATGGATGAGAGAGATTTACTCTCTCGAGAAGGAGCGAGGACCGACCGCCTCTGGGCTGGGCATGTGTATGCACGCCGCACGCCGGAGACAAAGCGAGCCGAGTGGAAACGGCAGAATGAGCGAAGAGAAGACTCAGAGAAGTGCACCAAAGACACAACTCTGCTGCCAAACGGGGTGATTTCTAAAAAGTCTTTGATCCGCGCTGTGGCGGACGGGCTGCAGAGATGTTGGATGTGTAATGTGGGCCGCCGCTGACCCAGCTCTGCTGTTGTGGTGGCGCTTTGCTCTGATTGGATCAGCCTCCACTGTTGCAGCCCGCACAGATCAAAGAGCAGCCAGAGAAGGCTCAAATTAGCCGAAGCTTCAGGTTTATGTCTGCTGCCGGTGAAATAATTTTGACAATGCTGATGCCACAGTGTGTGTTTGCGTCCTCAGATATCGACGAGTGTGCGGAGGGCCTGATCGAGTGCCACAACCACTCCCGCTGTGTCAACCTGCCCGGCTGGTACCATTGTGAATGCAGAAGTGGTTTCCATGACAATGGCTCCTACCTGCTCGATGGGAGCTCCTGCATTGGTGAGCATACGTTGAATTGAAAGCATCCTCGTCACTGCTTGAAATACGAGCTCCTCAACCCCGGCGTGCCCACCGCCTACCTACCACAGACTTCTCCCTCTCTTTCCGAGCTCAATTACTCAGAAATTCTGAATATTGTCGCTGCCTGGCTTCCTCCTCAAGTGCCTTTTACCTCTGCTCTGTTCTTTACGTGATCGCTTGATTGCCATTCTTTGTCTAATTCATCCCCTTTGAAAATCAGGCGTGTAGACATACAGTACGCACATGCTGTGATGTTATGGATGGGAGCATGTGTGTTTGCTCCAACATGCCATCCAGCAGACATTACAAGCAGACTAATCAGAGGTTTTCTCACCTTCACAGCTTGAGATCGAAGCATGCGGTGTGAAGCCCACACGCACAGCCCTTAATGAGATATTCATGAGGAACACACGACAGCCTTGTGCCGCCGTTAGATGTTTGTGTCGTGCGCCCAGCCCACAAAGCCAGGGAGAGGCAGCGTTACAGACGTAAACAGAGAAACACCAGGCTTGTGTGCTTCCTGTGTCACAACAAAGTGTTGATGAAGCACAGAGCAGGAAAGTACAAAGTCCTAATTTTGCAATCAGTTTTTAAGCCGCCAACCCGTCCTCTGCTAAAATGGACGACCATGCATCCGCCCTGCGAGCAACTCGTTTAATAATTTGCAATTTTCATCATATCTGGTTATTTTCCTGTGCTGTTGCATGTGACCAGTATTTTCCAAGGCTTTGTTTTTGTCTTCTTAGATCATGCCATGATCTTGATGAATTATGAAACAGCAGCTTGTAAGCAAGGACCAATTATAGAGCAAAAATTGAAAACAAGGAGAGAAATTACTACAATTTCAACACTTTATTCCAGCATCGATGCCGCTACTCTCACTCCCACATCCAGATACTTATCTTTCAGATAAAAGTTTTAGGAGCTCGTGAAGAGCTGAAATCAACTTCGTCACTTACGATTGCCAAGTGGAACTGTTTTTAATAGTCTGTCATGCCTGTTTGGTCTGATTTCAGCACTTCGTTAATCCTGAATACATTCCACTTACTGGTGAAGCTGTTTTACTGCTGATTAGAAAATAATCAGATTCTCATATTGTATGAAATGTCTTGTGGAAAAAGTCTTTCATGCCATATAAGATGCTCTGATGAAAAAATGTGATTTTTCTTAATCGACTGAAATTCAAAATATGAGAGGTACAACATGCTGTGCAGTGCATGGTTGGAGAAACAAACTTTTGGATCATAGCAACATTTCTCTTTGATCGCTGCGGTTGTGAATCTCTTAGCAAGGCTCAAATGTCCAGTAAGCACTGATTTGGTGATTTGCAGGTCAAAAAACACCCAAATATCTGGATTAAACTAAGCTAAAGTTACATTTTTTTAAATGATTAAGAAACATCTTGTATCAAAAGTTAAACAGCAGTACTTTAAAGTGTTGTTATGACCTGCTTCACACTGAAATATAGTCATTTAAATACTGTTAAAATAACCATTAGATGTAACCTGGATATCTGAAAGTCTAAGAGTTTCAAGCAACATGAAGAACACTGAGGCTTCACTAATGTACAGTGGTGAGTTGAGCTAAATCCCAACTTCAGGACGCTAAAATGCTCACAATGACAACTCTAACATGCTGATGTTTACAAGGTCTGATATTTAAGCAAGTTTTCCATCAGGGCTTTCTGCCAGAAAGCCTTTGACAAACACAGGACTTTCACCCATGAGGCCGGCGTTTGTGTTAAACCACAAGTCAAAACTGATTAATTATTTTAAGTCAAATCATGATCTTTTCCTAATCGTGATCAACTAGTTTTGGTGCGTAAATCTAACTAAGTCGTTTTATTTCTGGCAGAAAGACTTTCTGTCAGAAAGCCCAGAAGTCAAACTCCTCCCATAACCTGTTTACCACGGCTGCTATCTTAGTTTAGCATGTTAGCATGCTAACATTTGCAAAACAGCAAAAAACACAGTGCGGCTGCTTATTATTCCTGGCACAGTCATCACCTGAACTTCAGGATTTTCAGTGGTTCGGCATATTACAGGTGACATTCTACCTGTACGAGAGCAGGAACTCAGAACATCCAAATATCACTCAACAAATCCAAGGCAACGCTTTTACTCTGCATCAGTGGAAAGTTGTAATGTAGGCAGCAAACAGGCCGGCCTGGCTGAGCGGAACGCTTCCGGTTAACCTTTAAATCAAAATGCAACATCAGCAGTCCCGTTTGAGTCATTTACGTCGGGGGGAGAGGTATAATTTCCTCTGACGGTGGTTCACTCACACTCAATTCTTCAGAACAGTGATAGACAGAGGGGACAGCGGCTTCCCGTCACCACACGGATTAAACACCATCCAGAACATCTTTAAAGGCCGGATCACCAGCTCATGCTGTCTGTCTCTTTCCTGGTGAGTTCCTAAACTACCAAAACTACATCAAAGAACGCAGCGTTCAGGTTCTACTTGTTACTAACATGTTGATAACAATACAAAAAAAATCCAGCTGTTTTAAGCACAATGAACTCTGCGTTGACTCTTGTTTTGATAGGTGGTGTGATGTTAGATCCAGAGGTGCACACTGCAGTGCGGTTTTGAAGTCAGTCCCTCAGAGTCGGTGCTGTTTTCACAGGCCAGTTTGTGTTGATGCTTGACAGTCATAAAAGGGAACATCCATCAGTGGGGTCCATCGGTTCACTATGTTCCTAACACTCGTAGTTTCTCCTCAGCAGAGGGAAATACGCTGCCTCTGTGATGTGTTGCCGCCGTTTTTTTCACATGCTTTATGTACGTCATGTTTTCGCTAGGCCTTCTATTTCCACATTTCCATGTGCAAACAACAGGCAGATGCAAATCAGCGATGCACATGCTCCAATCTCCTCTTGGGTAATGAATCAAAATCTTGTGCCATCAGAATTAAAAGATGGTACAGTCTCATTAAGAAATTCAACACGTAACTCATATCTGCTGCAAACGGCTCAAACAGTGAAGTTACATCCGTCTAATTGGACATGAACTTATTTGTTTGTTGAGGCTTTCGACAAACATATTCATGACTTGAAATGTGATTTATACAATGTGATTAGTGAAAGTAGTTACTTGCATGTCAATGAGAAATGGCGTTAATGACTGTGTGTGTTGTGTATGTGTGTCACTCCATAAACAGACAAGTGCATGAAGCTCTTACAGTATGTATCCGCCACCTTTCTACCCCCCCTCCTCATGCAAGTATTAGGCTGGAAGCCAGCGGGGGAAAAAAGTACGAATGACAGTTTAACAGGATTTTTTCCCCCACAGTAACCCTCCACCAGCCTCTCATGAGTCAACCAAACAGAAAGTAGGATTCTGTAGTGTGAGAGCCAGCTGAAAGCAGAGTTCAGGAGTGCCAGTCAGTTAACCACATGTAAACAGCTGCACGTTGGCCAAGATTACGTGACGACCGTACAGGAAACAGCAGACAGCACTCGGGATGATAATTAGTGAGACGGAAGAGGACGGTGTTCTGAGAAAGCTGAAGTCTCTTTGTCTGTGTGTGCTTAAAGCAGTAATTGTGTACATAACTGCATCTGGTGAAGAGGTCAGGTGGTTGGTTGGATGTTTTTTCTTTTCTGTTAGACGGATATTTAAAAAATATATGCTCAGATTTCAGATAAACGTTCAAATCTACAGCCAAAAAGCATCACTTTCAAACACCGTTTCTGTAAAAACCCATGGCTTCCTAAAGGTAATGGCTCTATGAAAGCAATCTACCTCAAGTGTTAAAATCCTGTATTTTGCTGCAGCAGCAAAGTGGAGCCTCGTGCAGCGGTGGGTGTGCACCCGGTGAAACGGGCCTTCCAGTTAAAGGATGTGATGTGTTTTTCAGATGAACGGGGCACTTTGTTGTGTTGTCGGTGCTAATTCACGTTTGGCACACGGAGCAGCTAGCAGCGCGACTCTCGGGGGGTCCTGCAGGGTGACACATGAGTCTATAGGAGCCTTTTATCTGTGAAGTGCACTCTCTCTCTCTCACTTTGGGTTTGGGCTGTTCCTAAAGTACCTGTTCAAACACTTCACACATGGCCAGTGTGTGCACATACTGTAAACGCTGCAGTCAACGGACGTGAGGTACAAATTAGACCGAGCAGTAAAAACTGCATGTAGGTGAAAGAAAATGTGCCGTAAATAAAGTTTATGAAAGTTTCCTCATGACAGCAGAGAACCAAAGTGAAACCAGAGCTGCACTCTTTAATGGTTTCTAGTTGCTGGAGTGTTGTGATACAAGTGCAAGTACAAGTCAAGATACACAATATTTAACATCAGTTTTCTTTACATTCCGCCGCCCACTTTCAGTTGGCTGCTTTCTAGCGAGCGCCCTGATTGGCTCATTGAGTCTAAACTGAGAGAACATTGACATTTACACTGACAGTGTTTTTGATTCATCTCACAATGAGACACGATGTTCACAAAATGAGTTCATGTTGTCGGTGTGCGCAGGTGTTGCACTGAATAGATGCAGCCGTTGATGAGACTCACCTGGCGGTTATTTTATTGTTGCTGTTTCTGGGACAGTTTTGGTCTCATTTCCAGTGTTTCCAGCTTTTGGTCTTTGTATTCTGCTTGTTTTGTGCTGTTTTGGTGACTTTGACTGTTGTCTTTTTATTGCTCTTGTACACTCACGACCGCTTTGTGGAAGCTAACAGGGATCTGAATAAAGACTTATGCTTTGTTGTTCCGTTGTGTGTCACAGTGCATCATTGCAATATGGCAACAATATGCTGCATTAAAATAATGTTGTGCACTTATTTTTTACAATGTAACACAGTGAGAGTCTTGCAGTACCTTGTGTATTATTTTAGTGTGATATATTGCAGCATTAACGTTACAATAGGTTGTGTTCAGTTGTCTGCGCCGTGCACTTTGGGGTTTCTTTACGTCGTATTATGCTGCATTGTGTGCAAATACACACTGTCGTGGTGAGGACCAGAGCAGCTGCAAGCAGCAGTGCTTCTACTTCATCGCCCTGACTGAGAGCTGCATGGCCTGCATCTCAAAACATGTTTATTATGCCTAATGCTTCAGGGAGAGACAGGTGGCTTTAATAAGCAGATTGTGCATAAAGATGAGGATAATACACCATAAACTCCCACTGTCTCCCTTCACCACAGCGTGCGTGCATCATTGTCTCCCTCTCTGTGATGTACATGACCTTTCCATATGGGCTGCCTGGAGACAGACCAAAGAAATATAATTTAAATACTCAAATACTGAGCTTTCTGATGATTTCTAATTACCACCATCTGTCAGAGGGGTTTATTTGTCCCGCGTTCCCGTGTGTTGGTGTCTACGCCTGTGTGAATGTCTGTTGTCATTTTCATACACAGCAGGATTAGTGCCATCATGTGTAACAGCACATGTAGGTGTGAGTGTAAGTTTTTCTTATGCTCGGCTGTGCTCAGCTGGCTTCTCCGAAGGGCTTTTGTGTTTGGCTGCGAGACCGTCTTTCACAGCCTACGTGTACGACTACGCTTCATCTGCGAACAGCAGCTTGTGGCTGAATGTGGTGAATGTAGCATGAAGAGCATTAATCCTTCACCAGCGGAGGTACAGTATGTCTGACTGGCTGATGGGGATTTCATTTAGTGTATGCAAATAACCCGTCGCAGGCACAATAAATTCTCCGCTGAGCTGTTTTCCTCTCTTCTCTGTATCCAGCGAACTGGATGCTGTGACCAATTAGTGTGTGTGTGTTGGGCTCTGTCAGAGTGTGTTGCATCGACCAAGCCTCGCGTCCACCCGGAGGAGGTCATACCATCATCGTTCTCCACGGACAAAACAAAACTTTGGTGCTCATAGAGAGAGCAGCTTGTGCCAGAGGCTTTCTCTGTAACTGTCGTGTCAGTTCATGTATTTTTGCAGTTTTGGTGTTTCCTTTCCTTCCATCACATTACATTATTTTAAGTTATTAGTCGCTTGTTAGACATAATTAGGTACTTACTTTTGGATTTTGGGTTAACTGTGGGTGGGCTTTAGCAGCTGTGGTTGTTTTTTGTTCACAAATTCAACAACCAAGTGTTCAGAATTTGTGCAATCAATCTGTTATCCAAACCAATTACAGCACTTGCTCTGAAAAGCTCCTGTGACAAACCTCTGCAGCAGCGTGTGCGTCATCTCAACTTGGTTTCGTATCAGTAAAAACCAGCAACACTATCCTCTAAAGTTATTTTTCTCTGCAGTCTCCAAACTTCTGCAACTGTCAGTTCTCTTGCTGTTATTGTGACATGTCTGAAACCACATCCCCTCCGTCTCTGGACATTTATGCCCCTGTAGTGGAGGGTTTGTGGGAAATGGGGTCTGTTAAAGGTGGCTAAAAGCAGAACTAGTGAATAAAGAACTATATTAGATTCTTTTTTATTGTTTTCTCTTTTTACCGTCCTAATCTAGACGCATTTCTGTTATTACAAATGTCAGTGGGATTTTGAGTTTTCTAACTTCTGAAACAATATCCCGGCAAGTTGGGGCTTCACCTCGGCTTTCCATAGAATACCATGACACATTTAATCTGCCACCTGTAGCACACACTGGACAGACAGAAGGAGTTAAAGTACTGCTTGATTCTGGAGCAAAGCAACAACAGTGAAGAACATCTGAAAGTGACAAAGCACAGCTTATATAAGAGAGTTGAGCCAAGTCACGTGGAGCTGAGTCTGACGTCGTGAAACGGCGAGCGCACAGAGGATTAACACTTTTGACTGCCTGATGTTGCTCGGTAAAATTTTAATGTATGAACAGAGAGAGAGAGAACAGGGAGGTGTGGAGATAAAGCTTTTTTTCCCATCACACTCAGCTGTGGAGAAAGTAAATGGACTCATTGGCCACGATGCCCGCAGTGTGAAAGCATGGTCAGAGCTTAACACGCAAACAAAAACATGAATTCCATTTTTTAAGATTTGGTTTCCGTTTTTCGTCTTCAGGCCTTTGTTCATGCAGCACGAGCAGCGCGCTGTCAGGGTCGTGTGGGTGTGATCGATGTCCGTAGGCAGCAGGCGCTGGCAGGGGAGAGCAGAGCTGCTGGTGGAGAGACTTTGGTCATTTTCCCTCTGAACAGCTCACATTTATGAGGATGAAGAGTGTTAAATGTCACGGCTTGATAAAAGGTAGGGACAGACGTTTGGCGGCTCGTTTCCTGCGCCCAGCTGATAGAGAACAGCAGATGAAAACGCCGTCCGTCGTCTCTGTTCACGTCGCTTCTTTTGGTTTGGAGAGGAAAAGCGAGACTGAGCTGACTGAGCAGATGTGTCTCTTTCCTTTGATGATTCAACTAAATCCACTCAGAGAATATAAGCTGTGATGATGTGACTGAAGCTTTGATGTATGCAAGGTATACTCTTCATACAGACAGGGAAGGAGAGTAAAACATGACCTCGTTTCTGCCTTCACGTATCACAAAAATCATTTTGTTTTGAGGTTGAATTAATTATAAATAAAAAAAAAAAAACATCTGTTATCCCTTAAAATATGTGTAAGGGAGACAAAGACAACACAATGTTGTGATTAAGAGTCAAAATCTTAAATATACTATAATAATATACTATAAATAAGTTTACTGTTGTGTACTGCATTGCACAACAGCATGTGTGTAATGCTGTGCTTAGAGGGACTGCTACATCTAATTTATAGGAATGGATTCAGTAAATCCGAGAGACCCTCATACAAAAACACAGCTGCCGACGCGCTGTGAGCTTCTCCCCGACTGACCACAACAACCTGTAATTTCAGTTTCCACCGCTACAATAACTGAATGCTACTTATTTGGGGGAATGATTAAAGTGGCTCGAGGGCCAAAATACTAATTTGTGCACAGCACAAATTATTACAAATGTTAACCCTGATACCTGCCGGGCTCCACTGTAATGTGAGGAAATAGAAAATTTAATTAAAAGTAAATGTGCACCACATCTACCACAGAGTTAGTCAAGGTAAACGTTTCCCTGCGCGCAGCTGGAAGAGAATGCAGGTCTGAATGGGGAATGCCGCAATTCCTGAGGGAAAACGATGCCGTGAACAATATCTGGACATTAATTATGATTAATCCAAGCACATGACAGAAGTGTGGTATATATATTTATTATTTATTTATCTGTTTAGGAGACAGGGTTGTGCATCAAACTCAAAGTAGCTGTTTATTAATGTCACACTAGCATTTATACTGCTATGCTAATGCTGAAAGAAGACTTTTTTGATGTTTTTCGCTAAGAGGTCTGCAAGAAAGTTCTCAAATGTTCAATGCCGCCAAAGGATTTTGCCAATTTTGCCCAATAAAACTGTGTTAAAATGGGCAGAATTATGATTTAGATCAGATTATCCTACAGGACATTTTGGCTGAGGACAAAAACTGCTTCAGTACCCAAACTGTGGACTATGGACAGAATGACAGTGGAACAACAGACCTACGTTCACAGATAACTGTCCAAAAACACTTTTTGTTCCTGTGTCTTCCAGACATCGATGAGTGCAGTTTGCAGACACACACCTGCTGGAATGACAGCGTGTGCGTGAACCTCCCGGGAGGCTACGACTGCGTGTGTACGTCCGGTCCGGGCTGCAGCGGCGACTGCCCACAGGAAGAGGGAATCAGACGCAACGGGGAAGACTGGAAACCCAGCTTTGACCGCTGTGCTATATGTTCCTGCAAGGTACACAAGAACACCCACGTTCAGAGGGATCTTAATCAGGGTTTTCACTGTAGCTGTGATCTAAAGCTCCGTCTCCTCCACCACTTCCTGGAAACAAGCTGCTAATACAGTCATATGGAAGCAAATACAAGGAGACTATCCGGGATGTGTGTGTGTATATCATGAAGAATAAATATGGAGTAAGCGTTCAATAAGGGTTAATTAATGTTAATGTGATCTTCTTTCTGCAAAGCAGCAAAATACAGACCTTTAAAATGCAGCTTTCAAGGTTACAAAGTGAGAGTTTGACCATAAAAGCATATTTATAATACTGAATATTTACCACACATCCCTGATGATCCCTGATTTTTACACAAGTTTCATCACTTTTCTTAATTGTTCCTGCACTGAATACATCTGATTCCAGCAAACTCAAGAGCAGTGATAGACAGGATCAACTGACTGAGACATTGCTAAGAAGTAATAAGAAGTAATAACCCATAATAATCCCTCCCTTTTGCAAATATCTTTAATTATTGAACACTTGATGTTAAGGAACACATATTTACCAGTGACCAGTCGCTGATTAGCCTGCAAATTAGTGGCATACTGTCTCCTCATCAGTCATTGTACAGCACTCATGCATAACCATAATCTACACCTACCAGAGCATTAACTCAAGTTGTTGCACATGAATTAAAATCTTAATAACCATAATCCCAGAATAGGGCATTCTTTTTTTATTTAATTAAGTGTAATTGCTAATAAAGAGCCAACATGCTATTAATATGCATGCCAATAAGGAACAAGTTAATGGTGAATACGTGTACTTTGACATAAAGTTCTAGCGATAGATAAATAAATAATAAGTTATGAAGAAGAAGCTGCTCTGTGGTGTGGTGGTGCAGCAGCGGATACTTCTGTACTGCTTGCCAGATGGCAGCACGGCAAAAAAACAGAACACTGTATGGAAAGCTGTGAAACAAACAAAAATATCCGATCTTTCTGATCGTTCTCGCCTCAGGAGAGCAAATTAAGCATCACACAGGGTCGACTCAAGGAAAAACACCTCAGTTCTACCATCTGTTTATCATTATCCCGCATTACATTCTGAGAAATATCTGTGGCAACTTAATAACACGATGCTGTCCTCGGGAGGCGCTGCAGCGGGGCTGCAGGAGAGATATTGATCAGGTTTGTCTTTGGAAAGGTGAGGCTCAGTGAGTGAGATTAATACAACACACAGCGAGAGCAGTGATTTCAGTGACGATCACGTTTCACAACATGAACTACGCTGCTAAACTCTATTACACTTGTATGTCATGATTTCTGACATTTCAGTTCAACACATGATAGCAAATAGATCCAAATGACTTACATCTCTGTGTCAAAACACGTGTAAACCGTGACAGCCAACATCTGGAGATCAGCATCACTCTGACAACATGCTGGCTCATTGACTTCTGTTACTGACATCCTGCAGTGGTTTCCTCTGGAAGATGCTCCTTGCGGAGGAAACAGTTCATTTAGAGATTGATTGTAAACATCCTCAGCTGCATTGCTTTCTGTCCTGGACTCTGGGCTGTAGCATAGTTGCTTTGCTGACTTTTTTTTTTTTGCATATCTTAAGTATGTTGAGTAATGTTTGCAGCTCATTTATGGTGTATTAACAGATACTTACATGCAAAGTGTTATGATCTCTCTTTTGTCGCTGTGTTTCCGGAATAGCGAATATTAGCAGAAGGAAATCTGTAGCAATCTTCGTCATTTCTCAAACTTTGGAGAGGTGACAAACACCAGAGGAAAAACCAGCGGTGCTACAAGTTAATAACAAATGAAATGTTAAATATTTATTTAGATGTCAACTGCCATAAATATAAGCATTTATATACATTCACAAGGGAATTTCCTGATTCAGAGACAAGAGGTGCTCTGGGAAAAGCAGACGTTGTACATGTAACACAATGAGAATGGAGTGAAGAAAAGAGACAAGTGTGACAAGTGAGGTGCTCTGCTCACATTGTGGTAGTTAACGATGCCTTCAGGATCCACTGCCCTGCTGGGTTTTGACATGGGATGCTCACTGGATGGAATCGGGTGAAAACCAGGGTCTGGTGACTGTGAGGCAGACAGGAAGTAACTGTGGTTTGTGGAGGAGAGAGGAATGAAAGGCATTGTAAGTGAAGATTATAATTGAAGGAACACGTCATCTTAAAACTGTGTGGAAAACAAGTTCCTGTTGATTAAAGCGCATGGCATCTGCAATCATCAAATTCATCATGAAACTGTGAAAAAAGCAGTATGATAATGTTGTTTTGGTTAGCACAACAGCACAGCGTTGGCATGCATGCCTGCCTGCTCTTATTGCTGCCATTAAAAATGAACAGTCTTCATTCATGCGTCCTGCCAGCACGGTACAATTGGCAGTAATTTCCCAGCAAGTCCAGAGCTGTAACCGTAAAGACCAACGCCACTGGAATCGGTACCCTGGGACTCAGCGGTTACTGTAGCAGGACAATATGGATCGATAAAACATTGGCTCTGTATTGCCCTTTTAATGGTATGCGGAATGATTTTATGGCTCCCATACATTTTCTAATAGCCATTTTATGTAACATTTTTACATCTCCATTACACTGTCGTCCCCGGGCCAGACAGTTCTGGCTGTGGTGAGTAAAATGGACCATAAAGTTTCCTCTGGGTCGAGACTGAGAGCCAGGGACACGGCAGCTGGGGAGGCTCCAGGATCCAGCAGATTCCCCTGCATCTGACTGTGCATCCCAGCCCGGACGCCAAACTTTTCACACGTTCTTGCTCAATCTTAACTGAGATTCAACATATTTGTAGTTGCACTGCTTTTGCTGCAAAAAAGGGAGGGAGGCATTCAGTGGTGCCTCGAGAATCGTGCTCTTCAGAGATGAAAAGGCTCTGAAACGACTTTCAGGGCATCAAGGAATCCTTAAAGTCTTCTCTGTAATCAGACTGATGAAAGCTTTTAGCAGCTGCTGAACGCGGGTTGACCCACCTATACAATAACAAAGAGACTGTGGACGAGTCCGTTCCAGCCCGGGATATGAAGTTAAAGTTTTTGTTGAGACTACTTCTTTGAGGTCAGCCACATGCTGTACGCCGGGGCCACTATCAATGCCTAAGTCTGTTACCTCTGTTGTGCAGGACGGGCAGACGTACTGCAGGAGACGACCCTGTGACTGCGGAGACCCAGACGAGGACCTGTTCTGCTGTCCCGGCTGCGACAACAGGCCCAGCAGCCAGTGTCTGGACCAGAGCGGACGCACACTGTACCGCAGCGGAGCGTCCTGGCTGTACGGCTGCCAGCAGTGCCGCTGCATGGTCCGTGCACACACACATGCACACATAAGCTACACGTGTTTTGCAACAGGAATTAAAGCTGACCTTCATATTAAATCCCTGAGTGTGGCGAAGCTGGTTTGTTAGAAGAAAACACAGAATGTCCTCATCAACACAAAGCTCAGAGCTGCGCTCTGTTTAATACCGGGCCCTGATCTGCTGCTCGGCTGCGTGTGTGAGTGTTTGTGGATGACTCAGATAATTACCACCTCTCTAATTAGAGATGTGGCAACAAATCAGCGCCTGAGCTGTAACTGCAGTCGGCAGATCATCTGATTCATACACAAAAACAAGCGCACGCAGTAACATTTGTGTTGCCTTTCTTCCGTATTGTTCGCCTCTCTCTGCGTCTCCGCAGGAGGGGGAGGTGGACTGCTGGCCTCTGGTTTGCCCCGTGTTGATGTGCGAGTACACGGCGGTGGCGGAGGGTGAGTGTTGCCCGCGCTGCGTCGCGGACCCGTGCCTGGCCGACAACCTGTCGTATGACATCCGGCAGACGTGCCAGGACCCCGCAGGCATCGTCCGCCTCAGCGGAGACACATGGCAGATGCCAAACTCACCCTGCACCACCTGCAAGTGTAAGGTAGGTCACAGCAGCAACAACCACAATGAAGGCTTGCTTGACTGCGCAGCATCCAGGTTTGAATCACGTATGCTCAGTTTACCTGTTTTTAAGGTACAGTAATGCTTTTGCCTCATTTGTTTGTCCATGAAGCTTGAGTTCATGGTCGTTTTGAAATTCCTCCATGCCTTTCACAACGTTACAGGTAATAGCAGACATTACAGGCTGTTGGTTCTGAGGAAAAACTGGCATACTGAGTTTATCTAACGTGTGCTGGAGGACGTGCGACTGCCTGTCTTCCAAGACGAATACAAAAACATCCTGAAAATCTGTCACAGATGATGCAAAGTACATTTAATCTTAAAAGCACAAAATATGCAGATCGCTGTGTCAGGAACATGTCACCGTGTCTCAGATCATCTCCACACATTTAGCAAAAAGGATCTGTTGTTCCTCAGTTCCACTTATTTTTAGCAGTCAGAACTGAAACGAGCCAGAAGAAGCGCATCAAATACGTCGACCTAAAGCGTAATCAGCATCACACGTCAGGTTATGTTGTGTCGTTCAGTCCAGTTTAGTTAGGTTTAGTTATCACACTCTTTGGTGGTTACATGAACTGAATCACTTAGAAAACAGTCACAGTCATAGTATCTAGCCACTGTTGGAGCTCAGAATTACTGCACTTGTATAAGTCACTTTGCCGCTCTGTGATTGGCTCCCAGCATGAGCCCATGTTTGCCTCTGACCAGCAGAGGACTTCACCAAAGCTGATTATCCCAAAAAAACTGGGATATTATCAGTGGAAAAACATGTTGCTGTTCAATTTCTCGAATTTGCCACAACTTGGAGCCACACATCCTAAATTCTGCTACTGGAGCAGCATCATAAATCTCAAAGACAGATCTCTCAAATCCAGAGCAGACAGTCCTGAAACTGAATGACTAGTGGTTGAGAAAAAAAAACAAAACAATATATTCTTTTGTAATTTATGTGAGCTGACCCTTTACTGATATGAGAGAGAATGTTAAGTTGTATTATTTTGACTGATTATGGGCAGCGGCCCAGCACACTCAGCATGCTGTGATATGACGCAGTGTATTTAAAACTCTCTGTCTCCTCTTGTCTTTTCATGCTCTGCGGCTCAGAATGGGAACGTTTGCTGCTCAGTGGATCTCGACTGCCTTCAGAACAATTAAAGCTCTCCTCCTCCCGTCCTGCTCCCCTCCCTTCACTGCGGGACTGCCGCCTCCCCCCTCCTCCTTCCTCCATCTGACGACTCTTCCCTTGGATTTCTAAAACAGACTCACGCACACACATGTGCATGCCAGGGTGTGCACAGAAAATACAAACACACTGGACGGACTGGGGTGTCGAGGCTGTGCTTTTATGCTGTAACTCTGTCGACAAAGAGTGTGTGAGTGTGTGTGGCTCAGGCGGAGGCCGAGGCGGAGGCCAGCCACCACAGTTACTGTGTTGTGTACGTGTCTTTGTGTTGTTTCCATTTCACTACATGTCTTGAGGACAAAAAATTCAGATGTAGGTTCAGTGTCCAACTCAATACCAACGTCTTTCATGGCCCAATATTTTTTACTGTGACAAACACTTCACCTGAACGTTGTCGCGCTGTGTCTTTGATGCAAGCCATTTCATCGTATGTGTTGACAATCTTCTCACTGATAAAACAGATGTGGACTACGTTCTTTTCTGGCCAATATAGAAATCAGTAAAACCAATCAAAGCTTTTGTGGTGAGTGAAAAAAAAAAAGTTAATCTATTAACCTTAATCTTAACTTGTAGGTATTTGAGTGCATTTACATGTTTATGGTTCCGTGGCTGAATGTGCAAACAAATCAAGGGTGCAGAACGTTTCTTTACATGCAATATAAATGTTTAACGGCAACACATCGTCCGCATTCCTGCATCTACACCTGCCAGATGTCTGCTTCTCCCACTTCAGAGACTGGGCCCAGTGATGTCCACGAGTCTGTATACGTCTAATATGTCCTCCAAATGTGACTATGAAATGCCCGAATTTGAGGACACAGCAAATGAGTTCACTGCAGCCCATTTTGGCCCAGTCGGCATTTAAACCTGAACACCACTGTTATGCAGTTGTCCATCATCATCTGAACTTAAGCTGTAAACTTGGATATCATAGTCGCTCTAGTTCTTGTTAGCATTTAAACTTTGAGTCTGAGGGCAACCTATTTATGGTGAACTTGGAAATTATTGATTTAAGTTATGTGCTGCTTTTCAGGCTGTGGTTCCATAATGAAACTGTTCTCGATAGCAGAAGTGTTGCTGGAGCTTTGATTTTTGGCCTGAAAGCCGTTTGGGCTCTGTTAGGGTAGACCACGTCATTTCCAAACAGACGAGCAGTCTCCATGAGTCAGAGTGCTTTCAAAGGAGTGCTCGTCAGACCATCCAGCAGCATCTGAAATCCACTCTCTGACACTCCGTCAGCGATGAGGGTCGGACTGCTTCTGACAAGTACGCCCCCTTCAGGCAATGATTGGCCAGGTGTGTGAAGGGTTCGAACTTCTCTCTCCAGCTTGGTTGTCCAAATGCATGAGTGGTTCTCTCCGTGATAGCAGACCGGTTCCAAATGGAAGGTGGCTGTTTGAGACCCTTCTGCCTTTGGACTCGCTCGAGCATCACTTTGGATGAAGTGCTGTGGTTCATTTCAAGCATACTCTGGTCTTTAGTCTTCAGGTCCTTTAAGTGATCCACCTTCATGAGCCACATCCTTTGGAGAACTCAAGGCTCTGAATTAGGTCTTCAACACTTTCCCTCAGCCTCAATGTCTGTTCTCTGATTAGTTTGACTGCCAGACAGCTACATATAACAACAACAACAGCATGTGAAAGCAACGTGACGGTGCAAACAGATTCGAGCACCAGCTGAAGCTGTAGGCTAAGACAGAGCCTGTGGTGGGTCGGACCTCTCTGGCTTCTCCTAGGGCTCCTCAGCTCTGAACCACATACACAAAGTGGGAGAGAGACATACAAAAGAGAGAGAGAGAGTGGGGATAATTAAAGCCATGTCACGCTGGCCTGGATTTGAGTATGCCAGGAGGTCACCAAGTGTCGAATCTGTTTACAGATGGCTTATTAAGGCAGGAGAGTCTGGTGCTTTTCCTGCTACATTTCACACATTCACAGCTCTGACGCTGCTCTGGTCTCCTGCCTCGTCCTCTCCTACACAACTCTGCATTATCCTCAAAATAGTCTCCAGAGTGTTAGCATGTCCCTCAAGTGTGGTCTTTATCGCCTTGTTTGTCCATCACTGTTTTTTTTTCCCCACAGGAAGCCAGAAGGAGTTTCTAACGCTCCACATGTCACAAAATTTGGACTTTCACATGCGGATTATGTGTCATGGCCATGAGTCGTGCTTCGGTCTGCAAAATGTAACCAGATAACAGCAGAAATCCGACATGTCAGCTGCACCTCTTGGTCAGGTGAAATCGGTATTCAGTCAGCTTTCATCATACAGCTTTTATGAAACCACTTAACAGTCAACAAGTCAAATCCTTTCAGGAGGAGGATGATACCAACAGTCAAGGTTTTCTCTAGACTTTGTTTTTGTCTGGTTGTTCTGCACTCTCAGCATAGCTGCAGGTAGCAGAACTCATTTTCCTCCTTCAGAAGAATCCATTTGCTGCTTCAGAATGAAAAACAGCCTCCACAGCGAACATGAAACCTTCATTTGGCTCCGTTAAAGTTCTTCTCCTATGTGAAATGAAGTTGGAGCCCTAAAATATACTGGTATTCCCCTTCAAGGTCAGGGTTGATACTGGAGAGCCAAGTGTGGACTAGATGACTTTGAAATCTGAGACAAAAACCCTCGAGCAGTGGACATGAAGTTCTGAGACTCATCTAAGCCAAAAACAGGATGCTCTTGTAGGGCACCTTGGAAACAAGTCTGAGACAGGTGAACGGTATCCAATCAGAGCGCTGAAGGCAAGAAATGAGAAAGTCCATGAGGGCAGGGTCACTTGTCGCATGTTATCATTCAGTATCATGATTCCCTCCAGCAGAGGATTTCTCCAAATGGAATAATCTTGTCATCAGTACCCTTTATCTGAGATTAGTTCTGCCATTTGTGCAGCCACACATCGAACAAAAAAACAAGTCTGGAACAAAAAATGTCTCATTTTAAGAGCAATACAGCAATTGTGAGACTTTGAAAGTGCAGAATCTATAAACGGAAAACTTTGGGGTGACCTTGGTCTTTGGAGTTCAGAGTAAATGTCTCCACCATCTCCCTCCTGCTGACCTTCCTCTATTTAATGTCAGAGTAGTTTTTGTTCCAGTCATGCTTCTGGTCGCTCACAGAAACAGTGGGAAAAGATATTTTTCTACCCTTTCATGCACACAGCACGTTGTTTGGACTCTAAACCGTGGTGGTCATTTCACAAAGTTTCCGGAAAGGTGACGCTGATTGTTTAACCTCTGGAGAGGACGGCGGCGCACAGCGAGGTGTGCCGCCGCTCTGACCTCTCAGTCACGATGTCCTTGTGTCGTCTTTGTTCCCCACATCTGTTTGTGTCTCACCTGAGCATTTCGCCCTGCGCTCGCCTCCATTTTCACAATGCCTCTTGTAAAACTGAAAGTGTCAACTGTGCACAAAGTACACACAAAAAGAAAAAACACGTGATGTAAATGGTATCTGTACCCATCGAGATTAACACAGCAATCAAAAGCAGACATTTGTACAAAAGACCACTGAAAACAAGGTTTTCAGATTGCTCTGTTGATTGATTTGATATGAAATATAATGACTACTGTAAAACACTATTTGCAAGTCTGTGTGTAAATGTTTTTACATACTGACAATATGCTAAAATTATACAGTTTTTTAATTATCATTGTGTTCATGAATAACGTATTAATTTTAGTGGACTACTTTTCTTTTTGTGGGATAGGTTCTGTTCTGCTGTAAATACTGTGTAAAGTGAAGGGTTCTGTAAAGAGAGTAAGACTATGTGAATAATTCTCACTGCAGCTTCTTAGGATCAGAGCGTTGCAAGTCAAGTATGACAGAGAAGCAACATTTCTATTGTTTCTACTATTTCTTTATTTTTCTATTCTTGCCTTAACCCTTTTAGTATCCGTCATAGTTTAATGTCTTTTCACTGTTTTAGAACATTATGGGTTTGACTAGCCTGTGCGTTTGTACTGATCTCTGGTTGGTTGGTGAGTGACCCTCAACACGAGTGGATTTTGGAAATCAGACCAGCGTCTGTTCCCGGCGAGGATCTTGGACAGACTTTTCACGTTACACCTTTTTTTTTTTTTTTTTTTTCCCCCAGAACACGTCTATATGAACTGAACTGAAAAATCTCATGAGAAGATACATGAGAAGGAGACAAAATAGAACAATGTACACATGTAAAAAAAAAAAAAAAAAAGAAAAAAAAAGATAAAAAGAAAAAAAAAACTAATGTTGAAAATGAAAAATGTTGTTCTTGATTCAGTTCCTACTAAAAAGACATTGTGTTTCTCCTTTAATGTCTGACTTTTTAAAAGAAGCAGTTTTGGACCTTCTAGATCCTGATGTGCTTGTTCATGTTTTTGATAAAGGACCGCGGCGGACGAATCCCCCCGGTCTGTTCATTGTTACTTCTCCAGATCAGAGTGGCCAACCTAACTGTACTCAAAGGGTTAAGTGTCATTTGACTTTAAGACTGTGTCGTGATAAGAGTTTGCTGTAAAAAAAATTCTTCAGTTAATAAATATTTTAGTTGTTTACTTTATTTGCTGAGAGTATTTGGCTTCAGAGCGTGACGATGACTGCCAGCTGAACTCGTGGGTTTGCAGGTCGGTGAGTCAGAGGACAGATCTATGGCACAGGCAACCGAACGGCTCGCCATCACGCCATCCACCGGCAGATTAAATGAAAGCAACGTTTCCGGGCCTCAGAAATGAAAGCCGATCCTAGCATCAGGATACAGTCCGGGAAAACTCTTTCATGTCCTACTTTTATCAATACTCCTGTTTTCAATTTCCCTCAGGAAATGTATGAAAGGCTGCATTGCAGTTAAGATAAGTACATCCTTTTGATGCTTTAATGGAGCACCGCCGCACTGCTACCTGGAACAGGTACAGCAACACTTTTGAAGCTACATTTGGTGAAAGCTGCACAACACGGAACCCAAAGTTTTCTATTTTCCTGCAGCACGACAATCGATAGAAACACACACGGACTCCCAGTTGGAAGTTATTCTTAACTACATAAAACTGTTTCATCAGTTACACATGAACACATAAACCTTGGTTTTTCAAATCAAGCTCTGCCCTTAAAGCAGGATGATGTAACGCTTGAAAGAAATAACAAAGAAGCTGAATAAATAGGTTATTTCCACCTTTGCTCAATTCAGTGCACCTGGGGGTTTTGCCGTTTCAGCTGTACTTGCTCAGCAGCTTCTGATGGTTTATGTTAGGTAGTGTTAGCTAACTTTACTGTAACTGACATTACAAAGTTTGCTGATTTTATGGCCGTTTTGCTAAGTTTTGCTCTTTGCAAGTCATGTGAACCACACCACATAGACCCATATGTCCAAACCACATAAAAAACAATGACGCTGCCAATGTTAATATCCTGAAGTTGAGTAGGTATGATGTTCACCATCTTAATTTAGCAGCTCAGCATGCTAGCATTAGCTATTTAGCATTAAACATTAAGTACAACTGAGGGTGATGATAATTTCATTAGTTTTGCAAGCATTAATCATAAATTGACAAATCGGACCAATGTTTGACGTAATGGTGACACTAACCAAAGTTATTTCAGGGTCTAAGGACGGAGGGTATCACTGGCTGTACTGCCAGTAACTGAGGCAAATTTGTAAATAGTAAACAGTTCTTATATATAGTGCTGTCATAGACTACCATGCCACATTCACGCATTCACGCACACTCATACAATTTGGTGTTCAACATCTTGCCCAATGACACTTCGACATGTAGACTGGACGAGTTCGGTGATCAAACTAACGTGATACTGGACAACATGAATGAAGTTGACGTGACTTGTCAATTCATCAGGAGGAGACAAGAATGTCTGTACCAAATGTCATGATAAAAGTTTGGGGATCATCAAAGTCAGTCGTCTGCGGACTATGAATAACTGTACGAATTTCATGCCAAGCCAACCAACAGTTTATAGTCAGACATCCCAGGAAAAACCACAATTGTCAACGTGCTGGTGGTTCCAGAGGAAACCTCAGGGAATCACCAAAGTCAGCCAGCTTCATCCTCTGTGGACCATGAATGAACTCTAATATTTGCTGATAAATTTCAGTCTAGACCAAAGTGATGGACTGATTGACACACTGACGTCCCTAGAGCCACACTGCCAGTGAGGCTTGAAAGGCTTTGGACACTGTGGTGGGTGAAACACGCAGAAATACATAATTCAGTCTGACCTGGGTTCAACTTCAAAACCCAGTTTTTAACTTTTTGGAGCTCAGGGCCTTGGGTCTGGGCCATAACTTCGTGTTTCAGCAGCCTAAACCTACAAAAATAAACAATATAGAGATACAGATACAGTAGTAGCAGTGTTTTGGGGACTACACCTCACATGCAAATCTTCTCGATGAATTGTACATACAGTCCAAATTCAGCCTGACATATCTGGTGTGTTACTACTAGAATGTAAAATGAAGACCTGCAGGCTGTCGCACGAGATGGGTGTGAGTTCAAACTTGAGCTCATTATAACATAAATTATTATTTTGACTAATGCATTACTAAAATAATGCACCATGGAGTTAAATTACAGCATAACTAAGTAACAAATGAATAGTTAGAAATGCCTCGTGGGTAGGTCACAGAATTATACTCACTAATTTTAAAAGAGCATTTGTTTGATTAACTGCGTGCTAAGCTCGTTGATTGGCCGCTTGTCTTAGTTGAGTCTTATATCTACAACAGATTTGCAGTTGCTGAGATAAAAAAAACTGATTCTGTGCAATGAATCGAGCACAAATGCTCGAGAGAACACACACTTTTAATATCATACAGGACTATTATGCCATGAGTCCCAGGGCGTTTCCGTGAGCATCTGCTCACCACAGATCAGTGTGAACGTCTTTATCTTAGACGGTGAATTGAGATGCCTCCGGGGAAGAAACGCTCTCTCATGGGGAGGGTTCAGTCAATTAACCCGCTGTCAGTCAGCTGTAAAGCAAGCTCTCTGTTCTCTCCCCCCTGTCTGTCCCGGTCATGGTGAGTGGTGGCCCTGCGCTCCCTGTCCGTCCCGGCCCCTGCTCTCCTCTGCCGGGGCCGGCTCCACCCGAAGGTGCTTGCCATTCATGGGCTGGAACCTTAGAGGTCGTCACAGAGGTGATGGAGCGACTCCCTCAGCAACAACTCTCATCTACTGTATAGATGCAGAGGGAGAGGACAGGGGGAGGAGAAGGGGGACACAGCCAGCATCTATGCATGAATGGACGGACTTAACAGAGCACAATTGAAAATTGCTTTCTCAATCAGCTCTAATTTAACTTTAAGAGATGTCTTAGTCTTCCTGATAGATTTGTTGGTGTAGAACAACAGAGCTGAGACAGCAGTTTGGCATCGCTTCAGCAAAACAGAAAGTAATTTCAGCAGCCCCCTCCGCGCCCCCCATCCTCTTCCTCCTCCTCCTCCTCCTCCACGACTTCCTCCTTCTCCTGCCACCAGCAGTCAAATCGATCAATTTCTCCTCTTTCTATTGACTTTTCATGAAAACTCTGGGCAGCTGAATTGAAATGCAATACAAGTGCTCCACCTCAGGCTGAGAATTAATACATAAACTATGTGCATATTGCTCATGTTAATACAACAAGTATTAAGCTGCTTAAATGCCTTATCGACGCCCTGGCCAATCAATGGGTGTGTAATTAAAGAGTGTAGCTGAGCCAGTGACAAGGCAAGCCACACCGCCACTATCGACCTGTGGTCAGATGGAGCAGCTAAGTGTTTATTTAACACAGTGTCTTGGTGTGTGTGTGTGTGTGTATTTAAAGCATTTGCATGAGCCGGTGACCCTCCCCGCTTGTCTATTTTGCTGATTTTAATTTTGATTTGATTGAAATTCACGCCTTATTTTTTGATGTTACACCATATTTGAAGCATGGAGAATGGAATAAATCAATAATAACAATTCCAAATATGAATTACTTATTCCATGTTCAAGCAACTGTGAAACCAGAAAGACAGAAACAGGGATATTGTTTTCTGCTAATGGCAAAGGGGTGGTGAGCATATCTAAAGGTGTTTAATGTATTGATATTCACAGTGTGCAGCAGCAGAAGCCTGAACCAGCATATGAATGAACTGCCTACTTGGACCTTTATTCTGCCATTGATGGAACTTTTCCCTCCTCTTCGTAAAGTGCAGATTCAGATCTAAAGAGGTTGTCTGAATATACCAATAGATGTGAAAATGAATGATTTCTTTTAAATAAGCGCGGGCAGCTCACCATCCCCAAATATGAATTTTTCATAGGGCTCCCAAAAGTATGAATAAGGTGGAGAAAAATGAGACAGAGCTGCAAGAGATCTAATAGAGATACATAGAGAGCTGTGAAGCAGTGTGTGCGCTAACACACATGTTCGAACACGTCTAGAATCACCTCACTGTCTGTGTTTGTATGTTTTAGTTTTCCACTGGATAAATACACACATATCATGTCCAGGTATTTCCTGCTCAATGGTTTTGCATAAATAAGAAGAGCATCACGGCTAAAGGCTAAGAGGTCTGAAATGTAGTCTGGACTCGAGCCAGACTACAAACAGCTCAATGTGATCAGTAAAACCCTGATATCAAAAAAGTTGTGCTGCTGTGTCAAAGGTAAATAAAAACAGAATGCAGTCATTTACAAACAAACCGTTTACCAACAATGGTTTGATGAAGTGTTCCTGAGCTCATGTATTAATCTCCTTCATCCAATTATCACATTCTGTTTCATTTATGCTTCACACAGCGTCAACTTTCTTGGAATTGGAGCCACACAAAGTTAAAGCTGCATTAATTAAATTTCTGTCCAACAGCAGGCAGAAAAATATCAAAACAAGCTGACAGATGTGCCGCCAACAACACGTAGCTATGGCTAACATGCTAGCAAACAGTTTGCTAATACTTCTAGCAGACAGAGTAGCATTAGCATTCAATCAACTTCTGAGTAAAATACAGTCCCGGTCCTTTTGGCTGCTTACGTTTCTCTCCACATGCACTCCTACATGTGAAGAACACACCTGAACATGGTCCCTGAATCCTTGAACATCAGATTACTGATAACGCATGTACCACCATAAGAGCATCCATGACAGGCTTCTCTCTTTAACACAGTAAATCTAAAGGCAACAACAGGATAGTCTTTTGTGTAATTTGGTGGACTGGGTCCTGAATTAAGTGCCTGTAAACGTGCCAGAATTGGCCGTCAGGGTGGTTTTGGGATGCCTTGTCTGGCTAGAAACGAGTTGAGAGGCGAATAAAAACCAATTAAACCATCAAGCGCCGGCCTCCGCCACGACCTTCACACACCCGCTCTGACCAGCATCATTAATTTTCTGTCACAACTTATTAAGTGATAACATTTATCAATTAAGCAAACAGATTTAAATTAGAGAGGGCAGGCAGCCCAGAGGCACAGCCATCCACAAGTGCCAAGTCCATTTAGAAAAAAAAACACTAGGCATAAATGAATTCTTGAAAAGACCTTGTATACAGTATCAGGAGGCGTCAGCAGATGTGCCGGTCTCTAATGTGCTTGTTTATCACCGTGTACAGAGACTGCGGATAATCAGTCGAGCAGGCAGCTGGCCTTTATTAAAAAAACATGCATTCACAATCAGCTGTTCAGCAGCTCGAGGCTCTGTTAGCCCCTCCGAGGCTGGTTATGAGAAAAGGCAGGTTTGCATAGAAAAATCCCTCTGAATCGGTTCTTATTTCCCACTTTATGTTATGGAAAACAGCACTCGAACACATCTGATATCTCCCACCATTAATACAAACCAAGATAGAGGTCTTTAAATCTGCAGCTGCTGAGTTTAAGTTCATATTTGAGAAGAAAGCTTAAATGGAAATATTCAGTATTATGTAAATACAGACCCAAATGGATGCTGTTTCTCATTTAAACATTAAGCTTATGTTACACCAGTATGACACACAGCTCCTTCAAAAAAAAAAAAAAAAAAAAAATAGATTGCATAACGCTGAATAATTACATCTAATTATACATTCCCCCAACTCCCTGCGTCCCACTATTTCTCTGTGTTTTTGTGATTCATTTTCCAGCGACCATGCTGTGAAAGTCTTCATCGGGGCCGAGGAGAGAAACTGGGCCATATGTGGATGATCAATAGACTTTCCATGATAACCTGACAGATTCTTATTAGACGTGATGGGCTGCAGCCTCTGGCCCCGCCATCATGTTCGTCTGCACTCGCACTGACTGACTTTGAATATTTGGATGTGAACAAAGCAGACGGTGACAGGATCCGTCCTGAACCACCTGACTGCCAAAGTCTTCATTTCCTGAAGAGAAGAGCGTTTCTTTCGTGTGCCGGCATTAGAAAGAGGAGATGTAGAGCGATTTCTACTAAACCCAAAGAGGCTTACGACCTACAGGTGGAAAGAAGATGTGGGCCTTTATCCAACTTTACAGACACTGCAAAAATGCAGCAAGGCACTTCTGATCATCCCCAGACGGCACTATGAACAGTTTTACTGTTCCATAGCTCCAAACATCTCAAAACCTTCGCGCTTAAAGAAACAGTTTGACATTTTGGGAAAAATGAGATGCTGTCTTCACAGAAGCTGGTCTGTGATTAACAGTTGATTAGCTTAGCTTAGCATAAAGACTGGAAACAGGGGGAAACAGTTAGCCTGGCTGTCCTGGACAGACCTGCGTCCCTGTTCCAACTCTCCTACAGCTCAGATATATGAGTATCTACTACAGTACTAGTAAAGACTGTTATGTTAGTAAAAACTGCTCAGCTATGGTTTATTAAATACACACTGGAGCTAGTTTATTTAATTTCTTGTGCAGAAAGCATTCATGTTAATATGGCTGTCATTAGTACTGTTACACATGACCTCAATATTGAGCAAGTGTCAACTGTCTCAAAAGAATAACAACAGCTAATTAAAACTCCTACAGAACGACAGGTTATGAATCACTGTAGTGTATTTAAATGCATTTAGATGTTTGATTAAAGTAGTCTGGAGAAAATAACCTTTAGGTGTAACTTCTTTCTCCCCCTCTCTAGGACTCATCTAGTTTGACATGATGTATTTCATTAGTTATATACTTTCATTTTCTTATATTTTCAAAGTGTTCTGACCTGTGATTATGCACTTTAAATGAACTTAATTAGATATTAGGATGATTGTTTTCTGTATGAGAAAAAATACCTTTCATTGATCCAGATTGTCTAAAAAAACAACACTTTTGAGATACTATATACATATCGCCTGCATGTCTGTGTGGTCTTGTGCACACACACACACGCCGATTAAACACTGCTTAATTATTCATTATGAGCACTGGTGTCAGGATTATGCTCCTGCACACACACACAATACCTCTGTGTGTGTGTGTGTGTGTGTGTGTGTGTGTGTGTGTGTGTGTGTGTGTGTGTGTGTGTGTGTGTGTGCGCTGAGAAGGCAAAGGTCTGCTCGGTAAATATGACTGGAACAGATAACACGACTCTCACTGGGTAATGAGACAGGAAGAAATGTTAAGAGAGCCCTGGGAGAAACATGTAATGAAGCATTGTTTGTGGGATGAGAAAACACACGAACACACACACACACACGAACACACACACACACACACACAGGTAATGAAGCATTGTAGGGGGTTGAGCCTGGTTGAGGCTGATAACATCCCGTTGTGCCCGATGGAGGACAATGGGCCGTAGAAATGGAGCCACACCGTCTGTACACCGAACTCTACCATCATCACCCCCAACACACACACACACACACCTACACACAGATCGATGGATGTACTCGAAAGTGGCACTGAGAGATAACAGGTCGGTCTGAAGAGGACACTGCGGCACGCCCCTCGCTGTTGTGTCACTCTGCTCCCGAGCCAACATTGATCATCACCGGCATCGACCCTTGAGCCCGATGCATCCCACCAACTAGTTTAATTAAAAAAATGAATGTTCATAAGAGGAGATCCGGGGGGATCTCAGTGGGAACTGATACACATGGACGCCTTCCAGAGAAAAACTGTCAGGGTGGCTTATAAATGTTGTTTTGTGGAAGCACTGCTCAGATGGGTGAGTGATTTCTCTTCCTTCTCGTTATCCTCTGACGGTATTTGCGTGCCAAAAGCTTAGCGCACTGTCTCCCATACTTTACTAGTGTTCGGAGGTGTATTGGATGCGGGCTGTTAATTATATGGTGAGTGGGTTAGCCAAGGCAGACTGGTAAAACTCCCGTTGGGCTTTTGTTTCCAGCATCCTGCTCTTGTCGTTGCGTTTTGTAGTTCTCACACAGGCAGAGCAGAATGGAGCGCAGCCTGACTTGCAACACAAATGAAATTGAATGTTTTATCTAGGTGAGCAGATGGAGGACGCTCCCTGGAAACTGATGGCACCTCAGTGTACACTGTAGTCTAGACTGAGTTCCTACCAGCAGCGAGGGTTCAGAAATTATTATGTGGTTTGTTATGTTTGGAACGGCTGTTTTGTTTGCTGGAATAATGAAGTGATATTGATACGGCTCAGGCAACAGAGAAATACGAGTACTGGAAATGGATTCTAAGAGTCAATTAACCCCGGATAGATGGGGGTTGTAAAGCACTTGCTTCCAGACGCCAGTCTTGAATTTTGGATCACATGCAAAGGAAGCCTGGGGAAGAAGGTCTGCTTTCCATTATGAAAAGGCTGGCATCCATTTCCCTGAGATAATTTCAATTATATGAAATAAGCAAGGAGTATTTGAATTAAAAAACGTGTCTCGGATATGGTGCAGTTAAGAATAAAAATTGCAGCGGGAGAAAAAGTAGAGGAAGTGCATGGTGCATTGGAGCCTACTTGTGCTTGCTGCGGAGCTGTAACCTGACAAACAGGCAGCTCAGTTTGAAAGAGATTGTTCTATTGTAACCCAGACATGTGCTGTTTCATGCACAAGTATAGTCAGACACAAACTGCAGAGGAAGCAGCTTTGTGAATGTTATTCTTCCTGTTTCTCAGCTATCTCCTGTTCCTAATGAGGCATGCAGGTCGACACCAACTCTTCAGGCCGCCCCGCACTGTTCATCAACCCGTCTGTATTGGTATTCCTGGTATCTACCCGCACACACTCATCACAATCTGGGGCTGCCACCCCTCCAGCCTGGTGCCAAACGCTGTGGCCTGGTTTACAGACAATCTGCTGCCCAGCAGGAGGCAGTGTGAAGAGTGCTACAGAGTCCCTAGGAGACTGACCTACAGGGGACAAAACCCTCTGCAGCGTTCAGGCTGAATTTCAGTTCGCTCTCAGAGCTAAATGGTTGTCATAGTTAGAAAAAGTGGGGTAACACAACCTGATTTTGTTTGATATTCTACAAACTGAGTGAAAGGTGAAAGGTCGGGCTCATGCGACTAAAACAAGGGTTTTGACAATTACATAAAATGCTAATATTAAGTCCAGTGTTCTGTCTAACTGACCCTGATTCACTTTCTAATAACAGGTCCCAAGAAGCAGTCAAGCAGTCCACCAACCCTGGTCGACATGGAGAAGCTCAGTGGAGGATAGCATTACAGCCAAACTATCTGTCCAGCTCTCTGCTAACCGAGCAACTATAGAACGGCAAGAAAATGTGACTCACTGAGGTAACACTGTGCATCCCCCCACCAAGGCTACCCTAATACAACTGTGAATTCACTGCCTGTCTTTTCCTTTTGTTTACTCTCAACTCGTGTGGTCAGTACACATTATCAGCCCCTGTTGTGACAGTAATAATGTTCATATATATAACAATAATGTCTGATGTATGATGGTTTGTTCAAAATGAACACGACTCCCCGTTTCTACACGTCTCCAAATAATAATTTACCTCACTGCGTGAGCATAAAGCCGCACAGTCGGTCCCTCCTTACAGCACTGCTGCATATCACCACAGCAGGGGACGAAAAATGCCATGCACCCCAGTTTGGACCAATCTAATCGAATCTCATCAAAGGTTTGTCATGCATACTCAAAACTTAAACGCACTCAGCGAGTATGATGTACATGAGCTAATAAAGGCTCAACAAAGTGATGCAAATATTGTGAAGCTAAAGCAAATGTAGCTGTTGTGAGGATGGGAGGGAGATGTGGGATAGGCAGAAGGTCAAAAAAGATTTTAGCCCCATAAAGAAGACACAAACAAACAGCCTTGACACAGCTTGGATCCGCAAGAGGACACAGGGTTGGTAACAGACCGAGTTCACCCAGCTGCCGCTAGCCGACCCCGCGGTGTGCAGCAGCCCAGCTAGCTGTGCAGCCTGTCCTGGTCCGGCCACACACAGCGACAGACGGATTTTTTCTGGTTTAATGTGTGTGTCAGGTCGCCAGCTTCCATCAGCTGGAATACAAACCGGCCACAAACGGAGGGCGGCGGTGTTATTTTGTTGAAGAGTGTTTGTTAATATTTAAAAAATTCAGTAAAAAAAAAACGCCTCTTCTGTGGCCTGAATCCCTCTTATTACCCTGCAAACCTGAACAGCACAGGACAGAAGCGTGGACAGAAGACTGACACTCTATCTTAAAGGTATGACGCCTCGCGGGGTGCCAGAGCAAAGACCTGACACAGAATGATGCCTGGCTGCCTAACAACGACTTTCTGTCCTCGTTTTTTAAGTACAAAGAGGAGAAGAGGAGTCAGACTTTTGTCTTGTCCTTTACATTTTCTCAGTAGAAGGAATCTATCATTGATAATGAGGTGATGTGACAAAGGTGATGGAAACAAATACTTCAAATGGCTGCAGACAGTAACACCACACTATTTGTGGATAGAAGTAACAAATGAAATGCAGAACTATGATTAAGCCTTATCTTTTTAAGATGTTCAATGTTCCATTTTCATATATATTCAAAAAGTTCGGGAGGATTACTTTAAAACATAAGCAGTTTTTGTAACTCAGTCATGTCCCACTTGAAATTTATTACTGACAGACAGATTTAGAAACAATTCACTTCTACACAAGTTTCTACACTGGTGCCATTTCTTTTGAAAAAGTGCTGTATCTTGTCTGCTTCACCCAAAAAAATTCAGGTGCACAAATGTAAATAAATGTAGAGAACATAGATAAGAAAGCCTCAGATGAAAGAAACCTGCCAACATGGTAACAGCTGTTTTCAAACAGCACACAGGAAGCAGGATGAGTTCAGATGAAGCTGTGCCGACCTCTCATAGCGGTGTCTCTTATTAATATCATCATGTCGTTACAGTGAGAATCATCATCAGGCACTTATCTTTTCCTGCTTCACACAGATCAGCAACCTTATCTGCCTGATCACTGGTCTGAGACGGTCATGAGAAAGAGGGAACAAATCTCTCACTTAAACCCAAAAACATGTCCAAGACGGAAAACAGCCTAAGTCTCCAGTAAGACAACCTCCAGCGTCCTGACTGAGAACAGGACTGAGGGTTTTTTTTTTTTTAAGTATGACGAAATTCTCCTCTGCATCTTGATCTGGAGATACTAAATTCAAACCACCGTGACCTGTGATAGTGTTGGTATCATCTCACTGCCGAAAGATTCACACAGCTCTCCTTTAGCAAAATTAAGCAGGATGCTAAGCAAACACAAGTCACAACTAGCCAGCGAGCCCGAGGGCTAAAAAGCCAGTTTTATGGATGGTTAATAACTGAAACAGGCCAGGTCTTGCCCACACTATGCCTACATTTCTCTAATGCAAGTATGTATAACTAATTGCATTTCATTTTCGGACATTTAAAAAGGGGATTGATGTTTTCTAACCACTTCAGCAACACAACATTAAGCTGTAGTCTGCATGTCCTCCATCACACGGTGCTGTGTGCATGTGGGTGCACAGACTACCTGACCTCATCCTGCAACTTTTGGAAGAAACCAACATGATAGGGAAAAGGGGAATGTGACTGTTTGAGGTATGATCTATGACATAGACTGTTTGACTCATTCATTCATCTTCTTTACCCGCGCATCCCATTTCGGGGTTGCGGGGGGCTGGAGCCTATCCCAGCTAGCAATGGGCGAGAGGCGGGGTACACCCTGAACCGGTCGCCAGCCGATCGCAGGGCTACATACACACACACAGACAACTCACACACTCACACCTACGGACAATTTCAGAGACCAATGAACCTAACGAGCATGTTTTTGGTCTGTGGGAGGAAGCCGGAGTGCCCGGAGAGAACCCACGCATGCACGGGAAGAACATGCAAACTTCACACAGAAAGGCCCTGCCCGACCCCGGGTTCGAACCAGCAACCTTCTTGCTGTGAGGCACGCGCACTACCTGCTGCGCCACCGTGCTGCCCTGACTGTTTGACTCAATCATTCCAAATAATAATAAAATAATATCTAAAATACAATAAAAATAAATAAAAAATCCACATATCAAAAACCTGACGGGGTACGAGCCCCCTCCCAGCTTCTGACCAGAGACCCATCAGTGGATCAGTATTATAATTAAAATTGTGTTTATATGTTTTGTACATATACAATAGTCACAACAATTTAGCTGAGCCTGCATGTAACTCAAGCAACATAAATGACCTTTTTGGGACCTGAGAGGAAAATGCCAGCACCCGCTGCTCATGAGAACCATGGCTCATAGTCCAGCTGAAAGGTCTTCTCTATATAAAGGGGTGAAGTGTGCAAGTAGCTGCACCCTGCCATGTTCACTCCATGTTAACCTTCTGCAGGACGGACTGTGCAGAGCAGTGACAAGAACAGGAAATAAACAGCGGGGAGGTGACAGGCTATGAAAAGCTGCATGGATCGCCACAGAGTGCTTTAAATTTGTCTTGTGAGCAATGCAGGCAGAGAGCATATTGAATGCACACGCAGAGACACGAGGCCGTACCAAGACGTAAGGCTGAAAGTGACGATAAAGCACCTCACTTTTAAGTTTTAAAGACTATGAAAGACTAATTCTTCAAGCAAAGTAGAAATCTAAAAAAAACAAATGGGATCAACACAAAAGGATAAACAGGTTAGATACAATGATACTTGCTGTATTTCCAGCTATGAGCAGTTAACACAGCTGATCTCTGCTGCCGATGAGTCCTGCCTTGGCTCTCAGGTGTCACTTAAACTTCCCACTTGTGCAGTTTAACTTGTACTTTAAATATTTACGACGGCGTTTGTGGTCAGCAGAGTTTATCTCGGACAGCCAGGCCTCTCAACTTCAACAGCTTCAAGACGAGCAAACCTTTCTGTGTCAGTGAACGCATCATAAGTCAAAAAAACCACACACATACTTTCAACTCATTACTTTGGTGTTTGTTCTCTAATTCACTCTACCCATTGTATCTTCAAACTGAATAAATGACATTTAAAGAATCCAAGTAATGACTACAGAGGAAGAAGACAGAGTAAAGCAGAGGGTGGGAGGTGGTGAAAAGGAAAGTTACAAAAATCAATACCAATTAGGACACTTTTTCTCACATTAAATCAAGATAAAAGCCACACAGGATAAAATGGAGGAGGCTGTTGCCAAGAAACTATTCTGGGATTAATATAAAATCCGTTTATCCTCAGCCGGCATTAAGCACCTATACGAGAGAGGAAGAGACTGCCTGCTCTACTTTCGGTTTTAAAGAACAAAACTAAAGCAAAGAATATATAGTACATAGAGAAAGCTAATGTTGCCACGTTAGCGCAGCGCAGTCACAGTACTGAGGAAGTAAGAAAAAAAAGTATTCCATTTCTCATTAATCAATAAGGCTGATTATTGTTCAAATGTTGGACAAAATCCAAGTTTATCTCCTCCGTAGGAAACAAAATCTCTGACAGACTGAAAATACCTGGAAAACCACACACGACTACTAAAAATGACCACAAATAGAGTAATACGCTGAGGAAAATGATAGAATTACCAGTCCCTGCTTGCGGCTCATTTTTGCAGGGCAGGTCACTTCTCAGTCTGGCTGACGGAGCACATGATCATTGGCTACGGGCTGTCACATGGGAGCCTGCTCTCAGGTGGAAACAGGCCAAAGTTCATATCAACAATTTATGGAAAAATATGAAGAAATAATTGCAGCATTTTGCCTTCCAACAGCTTTGGAGTCGGTGAAATGTAGGGTTAGTAATGAGGTCTATATGTCCAATTATGTGGAAATTAAGCCAGTATCGAATACTGAGTTTACAAAAATAATGAAGTAAACAAAGCCTTAACATGTGAGAACACATTAATACCTTAGATTTAGTTGTTTAGTGAATTATGGAGGTGTGCCAACCCTAAACCCAAACCCGAACCCCTTTTTGGATCAAGAAATCACAACTCCCCAACGTCAATGTGCATCAACTTGGATTGATCTTGGCATCTTTCTTTGCAACCTCGATCTTCACAGTTTGGAAAGACTGAGATTTAGAAACAAGCTAAAATGCTCTGAACAGTGGCCTCAGTTTCCATCCGAGCTTCACTGATCTGTGCAGATCATCCGGAGAGTTCTTGTTTTCAAAAGCGGTTGGCTACTGTACGCTTTGTGCTGCACTCTTGTAAGTTTAACAGAAAATCTGCCTCCATAGAGAGATGACTCATGAACATCATGTTACTGTAAGTCGTAAAAAGCGTGTGGCCCCCTGATGTGAGGCTCAAGCCCATTTAGAAACGTTTCAAATGGGTTTCTCTAATTACTGCCTGCTGTCTGTAAAAACGACCCTGGCAAAAAATCTTCAAGAGAAAAGTTTTCCTGATGAAAAGCAATTTCAACTCTTCTTTGATGTGATGAAAAATAGTGAAAAACTAACATCAAATCACGGGGGAGTTTAGAACAGCCAGGAAAACGACTTTATATGTGGACATACAAGAAAGTTATGATTCAGAAATTCAAAGATCATTTCTGTTACTCACTGGAACAATATTGTCATTTTGTCATGCATCTCATAGTGTATTCAGTCACTACATTCACCACATACATGGCAGTGACCAGACCACGCAAGCAAAAAGTAAATGATGTAAATGACTAACGATGTACGGCAGGAGGAGCAGAAATGCAGAAAGAAACTGCAGAGGAAAGTTTCGACTGTGTGATTGGTGACCGTCATGACCGCGGATGGTAGAAACGAGAACAGAGAGAGCGGGAAATGAAGCAGCAAAGAAACAATCTCGTGAAAAACCGAGCACGGCCTGAACGCCGACAAGTCATCGCTAAAGCCGCCTGCGCCGGAGAGCAGAAAACAAATCCACCCCATTTGTGGGAAATGTGTGGAAAATATCCTTATTCATAATGGGGAGGGAAAAAAGATGTCTGACTGCGTGCGATTACGTTTGCAGGCCAGGTGATGTGACTCCTCCTGACATTTCGGTCATCACCGGGAGGGAGGATCCGGGTGGAGCGAGGGCAGCGCGGTCCAGGACGGTGTCGCAGGTTTCTGCTTGAGTGCAGAGCTTTGCATAATTACACAACAAGTGTGAATCTTCCTGTCCGACAGAGTTGGAAGGAGTCTGCATGACTTTGGGTAAAGAGCAGGTGCTTTCCTTTAAAGGAGGTACTATCACATTTATTGATGTTTACAAGCTGAGAACACCACCTGCTCTGAGGACAGAACATCAGCCTTCATATATTAAAGGGAGGCGCTCCTGTGTGGGTCATTGGGACTGTGTGGACCTGAAGTTTGGTATTATTTTGTGCTGCTGCCACCGTTTGTGTTCGTGAAAGTTTTCGTCATTTATTGTTTTTTATTTCTTGTTCTCTTTCCCCCCATACTGAAGCCCAAAGGAATATGAAAAGAAAGAAAAGGCAGAAACTGTGGAGAGTGCTGGGTGACGAACTCAAACGGCTGCAGTTCACTGTGTGCTGTACAGACTGGGCATTATAACACCTCAGCTTCCACACCCAGGAAATGATTCCCACTTTCAGTACCTTCACTGGAACAATATGACATGAGTTCAGGTCAGCTCCTGGGCGCTATGAGGATGTTTATCTACAGCATCATTTTTCTAATTTAAAATTCAGTCCAGGTTTATTTGCTGACACCTTTGCATGAATCTGTTTGCAGGGCAGCTAAACAAACTGTGGTGTGAGAGGATTTATAGTGTCGAGCTGTTTGAAATAAAGACTGCAGTCAATCATCTAACGTGGTAATACTGAAGTAATGTTCCAGTGTTGTCTTCTGCTTCTACGTGAAACGCCTGCATGTTCTCGGCTTTTAACTCAAAAGATCATGGAACAGTAAAATAAGTACGTTAACGTACATCACGTACATGATGCAAGTCAAATACATTACATTAAGTTAGCGTACAGATGAAGTTAAAATAAGTCAACGTCAGCTTTCAGACAGGACACAAACCGTCTCTGTGTTTGTTTGACCCATTCGTCCACCCCAGCCTCGACCACACGTGGACTTCCTCGCACTTTACGCTACATCACCTGATGTTTTTTTCTCCATGACATTCATTAAATGACAACCGAAAAGCTTAACGCGGATGATTTTACGACATTGTGATAATACAACAAATGGCTTCCGCCATTGGTGTGTTAGTCATACATCATTTGGTGAGAGCAGGCCGGATCAAAGAACAAATAAACAAGATCAAAAACATGACTAAACATTTGTGATACTTGACTGTTTTTGATGCTGCACACAGATTTTAGCACTGCACAGGTTACTTACAGTTACTTACAGTTAGCACACAGAGCAAGCTAAGACTGCTCAGGTGCATTGGTGATGGGGTTTTCCATGACTGGACTGAGTGACTCAACTACTCCTGTAGTCAAGTTGAGCCATATGTTAGTGCAGAAGAAATTACGATGACAAGCTAATGGATAGTGTAACTTGCATCAATTACTATTACTATTCACCCTCGCATAAACCCCAGTAAACTGCACACAGGATGCATTGTGGGGAGGTTAAAGGCACCGCTCACGCAGGTCAGCTGCAGCTTCTGCACGTCGATGCAGTGAGGCCTGCCCTTTCAAAGACAAGAACACAAATTTTGCATGCACGACAGACTGCGATAAATGACAACTGGAAAATCAACTGCCCTGCTGTGCTGCTGGGAGAAAGAAAAGGAAACAGAGACAGAGAAGCAGCCAGACACAAAATAGATGCAATGATTGACTGTGATTACAAGAGGAAACGATATAAAAGGAGGACAAAGAACGATTAGTCTGTGGGTGGATACTAGGAAACTGAAGGTAAAACGTCCAAGCCCCTTCAGCAGCAAGACTAATAGAGACAGCCAAAGCCAACATCTTCATCTGAGATCAATGCTCTCTAATCCAGGACACATGCACGCATTAATGATCTCTTAACCTCTCACACCTTTCTCTTCAGCCCCCATCCTCTTAATCTCTGACCTACTCGTTCCATCAACCCTGTTTGCTGAACATCTGAGGTCCCTGGGTCCCGATAACTCCGTCGAGTTGGCAAACGTTTTAAAAACTGCCTCTCGCGGAAAAGTTCTCTGCTCTGCTCTTGATAAATATCTCACCGTTTAATGACACAATCTTGCTGTAAAGTTCAAGATCATTACCGACCAGAAAGTGAGAGGTGCATATGTCACGAGCGACTAAAAACAATGAGACTGCCAATTCGCCAATGACAAATACGGCGAGGCTTGGTGTACATGCTGCTGTATATTTATGGGAGCCCATTTGCTGCAGCTGATATTTGTAAGTACGAATGGGTGGCACACAGAGTTGTATCTAAAATGAAATATCAAAGCACTAAAGCAAAAACAGTAAGCAGTGGGAGAAAGTCAAGCTGGAATAGTCTGTGCTGCAAATCAGGTAGAGTTTAATGTCACGTCGTCTGCTGTGAGCAGATTAGAAATCAAAAAAATAAATAAATAAATAATCAATGATTAAGTTAGCTGCAAGCAAATACGTATTGTTCATTATTTTCAGTTTCTATTCATTTGTGTTAATTCTCATGAATATATTTCATCATTTATTTCACTCTGTTCGTGTCATCCATCCAGTGTATTACTGTCATTATTCTTATGTTAGTCTCATTAGTTATAGATGATTTGTTGTTTATGCTGTGAATACATTCTAGAAAGGAAATAAAACGTGTATTTGAGGCTGAGTATCTTGTCTTTAGGTAGACGTTAACGTGAGCAGCGTTGTGTGTGGGTGTATGTATGCCATGCATTGTGTGTCAGTGTGCCCTCCAGCCTCGGCGCTTTAACACAGTGTCGAACAGCAAAGACTGAAATACATGTCGCAGCCAAAATGTCAGATTCTGATAGTGTACGGGGATAAAGCTGCTGCTGTTGAATTAAATTAGTTCAAAATGTTAAGTTTTTCCACCAGGAAAGAGCAGTCAATAAGTGTAAGTTGTTGTTGGTGAAGACCAGAGGCTGCGTTCCTGCTGGTTTCCCTTCTCTGACTCTCTCCATGGCCCAGCACACTCTGACAAAGAGCGACTGCACGGCTTTTAATAACAGGGAGAGAGCTCTGCCACCAAACAGCCCACGGCTCTGACGCACGGGAACTAAAATGAATGGAGTATACGGCATTTTCTCGTGAGGCCAAGGGTCTGCGCACCTTTACATTTACCTCACATCCCACCACTCAGAAGTACAGCACTGTATAGCTCTGCCAATTACACCTACATGTTCCCTAATTAGACTCCCAGTGATACAGTCTGAGGGATATTTGTTTTATGCTGGAGCGTCTCGTGGGACGACTAAGATATTCACATCCCTTTGATCAGCAGAGACAGTATTTGGTTTGAGTAATTCTCTAAATGTAGGACATGTCATATCCTTTGGATATATTTTGCATGAAACATTTCAAACATGGCTTTTTGATTAGAATTTAATATAGCACTGGTAGAAGTAGATAATACTCTTTTCTTATTTTACTGGCCTACTACCCACGAAGAAAAAACATTTGTCAATCATGCATGAGCTTCATCAAAGACCCATATCAATATTTGCTACTCTACAGTATGTGCTCTCTATAATTCTGTCTATAACAGCTAAACAGGCTGTATGGTGTTTACAGTCCCTCACTGCAGAACAACAACATGTCCAGCAAATTTAAAAAAGCCACAAAGACAAAACACACGTTGCCTTTCGAGAGAAATTGGGGCGTCGAGTGTGCGATAGGTCACTTATCGACTGCGGGCTCTGAGCTGATTGATTGGGGCACTTGGTTGATAGATACTAATCCAGCAGAAGAGATCACTCGGTTTCTTTTACTACTTTTTCTCGCAGTGACACTGCAGACAGACAAGCTAAGTGAACACACCAGATGAGTTCACACTCGAGCTCAGTGCTCCTCTCACCTGCTGCTCGGCTTTACGGTTTGTTTGCTGTTGTTTCAATCCATAGTAAGTTTGCATAAAGCCTTCCTCATCAAAGTGAAGGTGTTCACAGCTGTTGCCAGGAAACTATGTCTCTGTATCTATGGTTGGTTTGAGGTATGTACCAGAGGTCTTCAGGGGTCCAGAATTTTGGATGATCTGAAGCAGACCTGCATACCAAATTAATCAGAGCACACAAGGTCAAATTGCCTTCTAAGTTACGTCTGATCGGTTGTTGACAAGCGTTGCAGCGTTTAAAATTATATTACTTTACTTTCATTCTCTGCCTAGCCTGTTTATAACAACTTTATCTTCACCTCACCTCACCTGCCTCTCCTCTCCTCCCCTCCCCTCCCCTCCCCTCCATGTGATTGAAGGGGCCGATTCTGTCCTCGATGAAACATGAGAGCAGACGATTTTAACAATCTGTAGCAGCAGTGCTCATGCTGCTGCAGGATGAATAAAGGGTAAACACTGGTAGTGGCACTCTCATCATGTCAAGAGTTTCTCAGACAACGGCGCACAGGTTGACTCATGTTTCTAAGGTGAGGTCCCCACAAACGCAAATCATTGATTTCCAATTGAATGGATATTTGGTGCTACTTTTGGCATTAAAAAAATTATTCTTTGCCGGCCAGGACCGCCAGGCCTGCACAATTACACAGGAACCCCTGTGTTCTGAGATATGGATGAAGCGTCCAGTGGCCTGCATCGCCCATAGGTGAAAATGTGAGTGTAAATGTGTCAGTCTTCATGTGTTACCCACGGCGACAGACTGTCAACCTGTCCAGGGGGTGTCTTGGGTCTTGTCCGTGCATGCTGGGATAGACTCCAGCCCTCCCACAACAGCATAAGCAGTGCAGGAAATAGATGGCTAGATGGATCTAACTGATGTATCTTCTCGATGTGCCTGCCAGTGTGATGTCACTCCTTCCCATCAGTGTCCAGAGGATGCTTTTCCAATTCAGAGTCAATCAGGGAGAAAATGAAAATCTCACTGGGCTGTATTATTTATACACAGAGAGCCTGCTTTCCTCATGCTGCCATCAGCAGCCTGCCCTCATTATGCGTACACACACACACACACACACACACACACACGTTTCCATCACTTCAGAGGACATGCCATTGACTTACATTCCTTTCCTGGTGACTCAACCTACCATAACCCTTATCCTAACCTTAACCCAAGTCTTCACCTTAACATTTAATGAGTTGCGTTATGGAGAATTGCGTTTTGTCCCAGAAACGAAGGTGAGTCCCCACAATGTGACAGATTTGTGTCCTCACAGCAATACACATCCACACTCCAAGACAAATTTGCACATGTTTTGCATTCACACACTTTTGGATATACTGAACAACAGAAAGGATTTCCTCTTCATCTACTCATTATTCTAATCACGATTAGCTTCCACAAAGTGGTGGCTACAAAACAAGAACAATAAAAGGACGACAATCGAAGTCACATAGTGACACAACACAAGCCAAAGATCCTCGTTAAAGACCAGTTCTCATCATGCAATTTGTTCGTGGACTTGGTACCACCAGGTGACCACTACTCACTGGACGCGTCATATACCGATGACAAAAACCAGTACAGCTTATCACTGAAGAGGTGTGGTGTACCCTTTCATGAGAATAACAAGACTTGCAGATAGTTTCATTGAATACAATGGAGGTCAATGAAATCAGGATTGCGGTGCTCTGTTTGAGCCACAGATGTCACTGTTAACTGATTTTGTAGGTACTATTTCTTCCATAGAAAATTTTAATGAAAGTAGTTCCCAGGTCTGGAAGGATCTAAACATTTATTGCCTGGTGAATCAGGATATCTTCAGCACATAAAACCAAATTTATCTGCATGGCTACTGTAAACGGCACCAGAGGGCATCCTTTGGCTGGACTGACCCTTTAATGGTCTAGCGTGTAAGATTCAGTGGCATCGAGGGGTGAGGTTGTAGAGTGCAACCAAATGAATAACCCTCGCCTAAACCTCCCCTTCTGTGGGTGTGGTAATAACCTATGGTGGCCACTGAAAATACAAAAAAAGACTGTGTTTGGCTAGTCCCTTCTGGGGCGACACTCATCTTTATTTACTGCCTTAATGGCTTGAATTCTTTTGACAAATGGCACATTAAACTGGTCAATAAATGACCAACTAATTTGCCTCCTTAGTAAGTAAAAAACATATTTAGTCAGCACCACTGGATATTATAAAGTTTCATGAAAAGTTACCTGAACTGGCACTTTCAACTCTCTGTGAGGTGAATTGTTACAGCAATTAATTTAATGGATCTGTGTTTCCGCCACATCAACTGGGGATTAAAGAACAAAAGGAGGAATAAAGCAAAATGGGTGAACAGTGCTGAGTTTAGAGGACGGCATGTCACGGCAGCAGGGTCTTAAATTCTGATGAGGAGCAGGATGTGACAGGGACCATCTCCCTGACACTAGAGAGGCTTAATCATCTCTCATGGCTTCACACATCATCGCTCTTTGCTTCAGATTAGATAAATCACTCCTTTTAATAAAGCCTTTCTGGGAGTTTGACTCTCAGAGGAAATCGTGATCTATGGCGTCTCAGACTGTAGTAATGTCAAATATCTACATAAGTCCCTTACCAATAATACGCTGGTATATTACCTTGTTGGTCACAGAAGGTCACAGCGCTGATGCTTGTCACTTTTTTCTGCTGAAATGAAGCTGCGGGTAGAAGACGGCTGTGGCGTCAGATGGTCTGAATTCATCGGCCCAGTCTGCTGTATCTTAAGGTCAAGCCATGGGCACAGTCAACAACTCAGGTAGTCATTGTAATGCATGAGGTGAGATAATACGAGATCCTGTCAAGTGCTTTTAAACGGAGGTCCTGTGCAAGTTCAAATCATTTGTGTTTGAACTTTCAGATATCTTGCCAGCAAAGCAAGGCCATATGGATAAAATGTGAAAACACTGTAAAAGTATGGCAAGATCCCTTTTTAAATGTCCGCTGTCCATGAAAACACCAGGATGAAATAAGCAAAGCAAATGCCACTTAACAATAACATTTAAGTAGTGCAAACAAAATCAAAAATGGATTTCTCTTTATGTGTCTTGTCATACAAAGAGTGTTAATGCAAGCTCTCATTTCATTGCAGACCATCACTTCCCAATCTTTCACCTCCTTCCCACTCTCTCTCTCCAATGATAGGCCACAGACATCTAAAAGAACGTCGGCTATTGAGCTACAATTCGTCCATCCATCCATTGATTTTTCGCCACATATCAGCGTCCGGATGGCGGTGGCTGGTTCAGTGAAGTTCCAGAGCCAAGCTGTCTTTCATTTAAGTTACAACCTCCAGTTTCTCCTGGGGGATCCTGAGGCATTCCCAGTCCAGATAGTTAGACATAATCCCAGTGTGTTTTGCTTCTTCCCCCAGGTCTCCTACTAGTGCCTGGAATACCTCAGGGAGATGTCCAGAAGGCATGATCAGACGCTCAAACCACCTCAATCAGGTCCATTCAGTGTGAATGAGCAGCAGGTCTACTGCTAGCCAATAATTCTATCCCAAAGGATGAGCACACACACCATGTGAAGGAAACTCATTTCGGCCTCTTGTGTTTTCAATTTCATTCTTTTAGTTGTTACCCAGAGCGTGTGGCCCCAGATGAGGACAGGAATGTGGACCGGTAAAATGTAACACAATCTGGTACAACACATCCATCACTGTGGATGCTGTGCCGGTTGTTTTGTAAGAGTAATTTATTCAAAAGCACTTCAGAACAAGAGCTGAGCTCCCAGGGAGCCAACAATTTGGACAGTGGTGTGAAAGTTTGCTCTATCTCTGAAATAACTGCTGATCCAGATAATATTCTTCCTCTTTGGCTCCAGAAAAGAGATTAATCCTTCCAAGTCATGAGGACCGAGTTCAAGTTCAAGTGAAGTCCAAATAAAGTGGGGGGTCTTGTGAATTTTGGGCGAGTCTTAAATCATCACATTGGGACTCGAGTCATGACTCCAGTCTGGCCCAATGCCCTAAGCTGGAACATTTTCAGTGCATGTTTTCAAATCATCAAATGCATCTCTCAGCCTTTGTTTGCTCTGCACAGACCAAATGCCTGATTGCATCCGGTTGCATCTTTCCACTGAATGGATTCATGCCCTCTCTACGGTGTGATCCACGTTCGGCCTGAACACACCTCTGGGTAAAATTAAACAGAATTAATGCAGAAGAAATGTACACTATGATAAATTTACCATGCAAGCCATTATATTTGTTGTTCTCTCCAAAAACACATTTTCCATAAGGGAAATTGGTTTTCCACAAGATAACTGGACACGACGCCCTGATGAAGGCTTAACACCTTTCCTGAATGAAGCATGGTGTGCTGGAGAAGAGTTGGGCAACCTATTTTAATCTAAAAGGACTCATATTAAAGCCAGCGCTGGTCTGCACCTCACTCTGTGTGCAGCTCAGTACGCCTACCCTTCCTAAAATATGTAATTTCCTAGGTGTCAAAAGTTACAGTGACAGTAACAAAAGTTATAACATCCTGACCAAACTAATGCTAAAATGCCATTTTAATTAAATTAGTTCAGTTAACACACAATAGCACCCAACTATTGCTTAAAAACGCCACTATATGATCATTTACAGTATACTCTCTTCAGTCGGCTCACGCTGTGAGCGGGACCACAGGACTGTCACTTTGACTACCATCTCCATTAATTTAACCCGCATGGTGAGGAGCCAAGATGTACAGCTAATTATGTCCAACACATACACATGGTTTCTGTCTCAGTCTCAGGGGAGAGGTTAGACAAGATGAAGGGGAGCATGAGAGGCGAACTGCACACGGCGGTGGCAGTGTGTGAGACGAGGCACATATGACAGAGCAGGTGAGAATAATTCACACTGGTAGACGTGGAGATGGTGGATGAGACACTGTGGGCTATTCACCCCAAATATGCTACAGTATTCTTATTCTCTCTGGGCTGATCAAGATAAACACAACTCTGCAAGCTTAACTGTAATTCCATGCTAATTAATTAAGCTTCCAGGGCCTCGGAGGGCAAGTAAAATGTAGATTTTAATTAAAAGCTGAAGCTGCAAAGTTTGCCTGGTCTTTGAATTATTTGGATTATTCATTCCTTAATTCCTTTACAAAATGCCATCCTGACCGCTGGACGGGGTTTTATAAGACCCAGACACAAAAAAAGCTCATCTTTAATGTCATGCCTTGTTTCTCTGAAAACAAAACGTTCTGCCAATTTATTTTCAAAGACATCCCACTCATTTAAAGATTATTAATATTGTCAATGCAGTGTAAAAGGACAAAGATGTGAAAACCACCACTGTGCAGACTATTTCACTTGGTCTTCAGATGAGATGAGGTGTGTAGGGAAAAAAAGAAAACATGAGCCTAAACCTTTGTTATTGACTTACTGCTGTGATACTGGAATAAGAATCTTCATCATGTTATAATATGCTCTGTGAAATCTGCAATAATGCGTATTTGTATGGTCACAATGGATGAAATGATCACATGTACTGTGGAAGCTGTCACTCGTAGTGTTGAGACCACAGAGACTGCACAGTTCCCCTCAGCTCCACAGAGCGTTTTAACATATTTCAGCTTTTTGTTTTGGCATTACAGGCCATAACTTTACTGCTAATTCACTATCATCAGCCTTGTTTCCAGCAGCAGCAGGTGGCAAAAAACTCTGATAAAGCGTCTGTATCTTACCTGCCCAACACCTAATGGCAGAGAGACAAACTTAAAGACTAGTGGGTGAAGACAGTGGAGCATTATTAGACATTTATGGGCAGAAACATAACTCCAAATGACTGCTCATGTTGCTCTGAATGTGTTGGATGTGTAAATGGTGACCTGTTAGCACCTTATCAGGTGTTAAAATATCAGTGTCACGCTGCCCCATGCAGCCAAAATACACATCAGCGTATCAGCGTAAACCACTTGACAATCACATGGCATGAGTGGAGTATTTCTACCGATGAACTGCCCAAACACATTAAGAAAAAAATGAAACCTCAGGACTTACTGGACTTGGTGAGGGAGGAGGATGATGGAAGGAGAAAGTGAGCCATGGCCGGCAGCCAAAACTGTCTGTGTAGATGAAGGTGACGCTCCCCTTCTGTCTGAGATCCAGATGAAAGAAGAGTTCAGCCACTCAGAGAGCTCAGCAGGGAAAAGAGCTACCTTCAAGTTAACTGTCACAGTAATCACAGCTGTCAGCTGTCATAATTATTACAGAGGCCTTGAACTGATTGCCATAAGATGAAACAAGGTTATCTTTGTGACAGGCCTATTCAATATCAAAAGACAAGCCGGGGATAGCACAAGTGTTTACTGGGGTCCTTGTTTGCCCCCTTTCTCAGTCCCAAACCTCCCTCACTCCCCTGATGAAACTTAGAGCAAGACTTCACAAAAAATATAGATTTTTTAGTATCAAACACACCTCTTGTAGTTCTCTCAGTGTTTGTCGCTTTGAAGGGGGCGGCTGCAGTTAGCTTGGATTCGGTGACTCGGATTCACTGCAGGTTCTGTGAGATGAGAAAAAACTCTGTTAAAAAATGAGACGTGTCACATGATTTTGTTCATGTTTGAACAGATGATGTAAAGCACCAACGATGAAGAATCTTAATCATGGCGACCCCTACAGCGCTCACGAAAGGCGCTCTTAGAGCCAGTGTCTGGTTTGTCCATTCTGGGCTACTGTGGCGGACTCTGTGGAAGAAGATCCACTTCCTCTGTAGATATGAAGAGCTGATTCTACGCTAACAAAACCACAACGATTCTTAATGTCAGGTGATAATACACTAATGAAAACATAACCATGAAAATCATATTTCATTCCTGCCATCATCCCAAATCCTACAGAGTGGATCTTGAAAGAAATGTTGAAAAATAACAAACATGAGAGCAAATATTCTGTGAAATAAAATTCCAGCGCATGAAAATAAAGCTGAGAAAAACTAATAAAGGTGTGTTTTTGCTTCAACAGTGCAGCCTTGCTCCAAAGGCAGGCTCATCACACTGTCGCTTTGTTCAGTGATAAGAGCTCTGACAATCAGCACTACATGAGAGTTTCACAACAACATGAGATCATTTACAGAGCCCCGAAGAGTTCCATCAATTGTTATTCTTCACTCAAACCTACACATTCATTTAATATGCAGGAGTAGGAAGTGTTGTATCTGTGTGATCACAGTATCTGCTGAGCGCAGCTGCTGGTTCATCACTCCCCCACTGCTAAAACTCCTTTTTTTCCTCAGAAACCACGTGTACTGTAAAGCTCTGCCACAAGTGCCGCAGCACATGAATAACAATGCTATCTATCATCAGTGTAAAAGGCCATTAAGGTTGTTATTCCTCCTGTCAGACGTCAAGTCTTTCTTTAATTCCACTTCTTCCTGCCTGATTGTGAAACCTCTTCCTGTATGGTGCACTCCCGCTAGAAGGTGCCTGAAAATTGCATTTGGTTTTAAGGTAAATGTCTCGACAACTATTGGATTAATTGTCATGCAAATTCATGGTCCCCACAGGATGAAAAGTGATAACAGACGCCGTCATCAAGTCCAAATTTCATTTTGTCCAATTCTTTGATTTATGATGAAATACCTGCAAAAGTAACGACATTCAAAGTTTAGCATGTTCAACACACTTAGCAAAGACGGGACCGGGGTAAACATTACCAGCTAAACATGCTAACATTAGCATTACAGCTTTGCAGAGCTGCTAGCATGCTAGCTCAGGCCTGTTCTCTTCTGGATTTGCTTTCAGTAATGAATCATGTTGAATCCTGCTCGAACAAATCCAGGAACACATTGGAAATGTCAAGCCACGCACATCTTTGTATGCACCAGAGGCCAATTGTGCATTCCTGGCATCCAGTGGCAACAAACTCCCTTCATGTGTCGCTCTGAACCTGGCTGCATTATTGGATTTGCCAACAGAGATGAGTATAGCATTTATTGTTTTTTGTTGCCAAAGGACATAACACAATAACTTGTTTTGAGAATATATGCAATTGAACCGTGGATGTCGCAGTTAAATGTCTGAAGGTGTGAGCTGACTGAATGTAAATCAAATTTCAGAGGCACATGAATGCATACAAAGCCAATAAGGTGCATTGAACAGATGCAGATTCATGGCACAAATTGTGGGGAAGATGCATCCATTAAAGCTGAAATGTTTCCATTTGAATGACAAACTTCCCGAAGCTGTTAACTCTAGCACATGAACACTCATTTTCTACTGTTCACCCCTGAAACAACACATTGAGTAAAACTGCACATTAAAGCTTTTCCCCAAAGTGAAGTAAAATCCAGAAGTTTGAGCAGAGCCCTGAGACACTCGAACCAAAACCAACAATGGCTCCTCATCCATCCCACCGCCATGTTCCTGAACAGGCTGAGTCAGACAGGTTGACAGGAACAAATAAAGTATCTGACAGGAAGTGGAGAGACAGCCAAAGAGAGTGACATGAGGGTGGACGCAGAGAAACAGAACAGTCCCAGAAAGAGGTAGAAAGACACTCCGAGGCGGTTTATCGTGTTTCACAGTCTCAGGTGGCTGGATGTTTGCCAGAGCCCTCATTATGGAGCTACAAGGTGCAGGATAGCCTGTAGATAACGCTGCTCACCCGCAAACCTGCAATTAATCACAACCACCCAGAAAGCGACAAAATGGCTTAGAATTATGTGAAATGTGCACTTTTCTTGAACGTGTGCTTGCTGTAGATGTACGACGTTGCATGTTACGAGGCTTTATTTCATATTGTGGGCACCAGCTTTTGCTGTGTTTAATAGAGTCATGTGACACATGAGCGGACCTGGCTGTGTATTTCTACAGGAGGTCACCACAGGCAGCCAGCATCTAGTGAAATACTCTGGGGTCGGTATAGCCAGGAGGCATGGATGTACCAATGATTAAACTCCATCTGGTGAATATCCTATAGAGGTGCTATCATTTATAGTCATAAATGTGAGCATACAGGTAATATTTCAGGTACCACTGAGCCTTTTTAACACAACATGGAGAATGTAGTGGACTCTCACACACTGCCAACACCAAATTTATGTAAGGAAGCTTTGGTTGTAGCCATCAGGCATTAAGCCCACAACATAATAAACAGCACCGTTATATTATAGCTACTGCTGCTCAAAAATGATCGCAGTACATCAACGTAGTACACAGGAGGCGTTACTGTCAGCTGTTTATGACACAAACATCATTTCACCTGTCTACCAAGACATACGTCAGAGTGTAAACTCCTCAAATTTAAAGTTTTGCTGAGGAACATTATCACACAGAACGCCACCAGAGCAATAATTGTGTTGCCTTTAATGAACATGCTGTCAGTTCAGACGTTAGTGGATTATTCTGACTCACCACGCAGCTGCGAGGGACAATTTAAGGCAATTTGCTGTTTCGCAGTGGTGCCCCTTGTGAATGTATTTACTTGAATGGAACAGGGAGGAAATTAAAAAAAGGGCCATGCAATAGACAGCGCAAGTGCTGCTCCTTCATGCAGTGATGTTTGTGTCGGAGATGATTATAGAGTTACTGCTGTATCTATGGTGATATTACAAATTGCCTCTTGAAGCTATAAAGGGCAACATATGCTGGCAGCATACATGTCAAACATCCACACCTTGAACAATGAGTAAATACGACAGTGTTGGACTCCCTGGAAGGGCGAGGCTAGCAGCTCCCCCACGCCTCCTATCTTTCTGCTAAGCTAAGCTAAGCTAAGCTAAGCTAAACACATAGAGTTATCTCCCTGCTGTGGACAAAAACTGAATGCAGCAAATTTCCCAGGTATCTGCCCACTCATGAACATGTTTACTACACAGTCCCAACAGGTAAAGGTGAGGAACCTGTGCAAACCAGATTGCAATTTGTTAACAATTCTTAACAAAATATAAATACAGAGTAGCTTCCTGCGTCTCAAAGCCAGTCACTGCAAAAGCGGACGTGTTTTAGAAAATTCTACTCACATTATAACCCTAAAAGACCAACTACAGGAAACTGACATTAAGCATTTAAAACTGGCCCAATATGACCTCAATCATCACTTTCCTGTCTGTCTATATTCACCGGTTGTGAAACTCCGGGTTCACTTTCAGTTCACTCTCTCATAATTTATTTCATTGTGAAGCTGGGTTGAGGAATTGAACAGGAGATGTACAGCGAAAAGACATTCCTCCATCTCTTTTCACAGAGCGCCAAAGAAGAAGCTAATTTTTCTTTGAAGGATCGCTCACTTCATGAAAAGGGGGTTATTTTATTCACGACACATCAGCTAAAATGTGTGGGTAATGCTAAATTTGTGATTTTAGTGTCTGTGCTGCTCAGCAGTCACTCCCAAGTTAACGGGTTGAACAGGCTTTTCATCTTTCGTGTCTCCCCGAGTGATAAATATTCACCAGTGGAGTCAAACAGTCTTGATGTGTCGCTCTGAAGCTGGATTGTGGGATCGTCACAAGAGAGATATTTCTATAGTTTTCCATAAGAAAAGAAGATCTCCCACATTGTCACCACCTGGAGATGCTGCTAAAACACATTGATCTGTGTAAAAACAACACGGCTGATTTAAGCAGAAGCACAGTCCTACCTGTGCAGAGATCATCCCTGTAACAAAGAAGGGAATTATTAGCATTTATAACGGTTTTGCTGCATTAACCTCATCTCTAATGAAGCTCTGTAAACACCTGCTGCATTAGACCACCACCTGTTAGTGTACAGGGCTGCTGGGTCAGTGGATGATGCTGTGTTGTTCATGGGTAACACACCCTGGCTGTGCTGCAGAGCTTCACTTGATGCCTCAGATGCATCGTGCAAACAGAAAAAGGACAAGCTGAGGTACAGAAACCAGGATGTGCTGATCCACAGAGCGAATGATAACATTTCTGGTTTTGTAGAGAGGCAGACAGAGGGAAGCGCTGTAGTCTGACAAGCTGTGATGCCACCAGTGTGTGTTGTCTTTCAGTCTACCTGACATCCTACAGCATCCTGAGGTCTGTGTGTCTGTTCTGATCAGTGATTAAGACAGCAGGTAGCTCGCAAATATGGGTGTCAACATGTTTCAAAATATCAATATCAAAATATCAACCAAACTGGGTTTCCAAATGTTTCAAGGGGAAACAAATACAATCAGCATGTTTTTTCTCACAGCTTTAAAGGGCAACTGGACTCGTTTGAGGTTCTAGGAGTCCCAGACATTTAACCGCTTACAGGATCGTTCATACCTTGGGAGTTGTTGAGGTCACATGCGAGTCATGCGCATCCATGGCTCATGTGACCCTGATGACCTATATGATGGACAGGTGGGTCAACAACTCACATGTGACTCCAAAGGTGTGAGCGATCCTGCAAAAGGATAAATGCCTGGGACTCCCCACCATTCAGTCAGAACTGAAGAAGCCTCTTGGGTGAGAGACAAAATGTCTTCTAGAACCTCAAGAAAACTCTACAGGATTCCTTTCTTCTATGTCCACATACTGCACATTCATGCATTTTTAGGAATGGTTGTGGATTTCTAGGGCGACCAAACAACATCTTAGACAACAGCACAATTCCAACTTTGCGGCAACAGCTTGGGGAAGGCCATTTCTTTCAGCACGACATTACATCCGTGCAGGAAGTCATGCGGTCTGCACAGAGGCCTGACCCCATCCGATACCTTTGGGATGAACTGGAACGTTGGCTGCGAGAAGGGCCTCACTGCCCAACGCCCCCTCACCAATGCTCTTGTGGCTGAATGGGAGCAAATCCCTGCAGCCAGGTTAAAACATCTTGTCGAAAGCCTTTTCAGAAGAGCTGAGGTTGTTATAGCAGCACATTAATGCCTAAAGCTTTGGAATCATTTGATCAACAATGTCTGGTGTCCACATAATTTTGACTACGTAGTGTTCTAACAATGCCGAGCCTTCCCTCTGATGATAAAACACTTTATGGTTTTTATAACTGCCCCTACATCTGAATTCTGCACTGTGGTCTCGTGGTCTGTCTTACTGAAATATTTATGTTTAGCCTTACAACTGTCTTTGTGGCAGCAAATGATTGAATCTTGAATCTGAGGGAAAACTATAATTCTCTGTGTCACATCCGAGTAAATTGTAAAAATCTGTTTGACTCGTCCTTATCTTTCTGAGTACACTTCATGTTTTTCTTAGAAGGCCTTGTATTTTCAGCTGGAGAGCCCGGAGAACTTCTCATTGACAGTCAGGGCAGCCGCAGCTGAGCACATCTCACCGCCAAGCTCAGCAATGCAGCACAGATGGCATCAAATATACTGCTTAAAGTCATCATTCACTTTAATGCCGCAGCTGCCTGGCCGGGGGAGGCTGCAGCTCTCCGTTCTGTTTGTCTTTGGACGCTAAAAGTTACCTGCGTGCCCCCGCTGACTCACAACAATCTGCTCTGTATTCTCGACCGAGGGTGAAGGGCAGGAACGCTCCCCTCTCACCTCCAAATTGAACAAAGGAGAGAAGCCTTTATACCAAGCAATTCTGTAAGTTATCAGCTCACTATATGTCAGCAGAAATAACAATGCGCCCACCGAGAGCTGCCATGCCCCTTTTAGAGTCTCACAATGGCTATTTTGAAAGAAAAGAAAAAAAAACTTTTTCTTTTGTCGGAACACAGTACTTATTGCATCTTTTATTCTGCAGTCTTGGTGCATTTCTGCTCGCGTGGAAAAAATGACATCCCCGCCACTGATACGTTCAGAAAAATGGATTCATCGTCTCAGAGTGAAAAGCTTCAGCTTCATTTGACTTTTGTCGTCAGATCACTCGCTTTGTTCCCGAAATGTGTCGTGTGCAGTTCTTACAATGCCTCATGAGAGGTATGGCTGCCCTATGAAAGTGTGATATTAGCAACATGGGTGACTCAGAGAGATAATCCTCACTATGAAGTGATGATTCATCTGGATGTGGGGGCTTAGAGGAGAGAGAGAGAGGGGGCTGGAGGGTCCCTGCAGGATTTCAAACCAAACACACCAGCAATTTGACTTCACTACGTTCTAATAACTCACTGTCTGCACCTGCAAACTGCAAATGAAAGAAAGCAATTGAACCAAGAGATGAATCTAAACTGAAATCCTTTGCAGAATATCTGATTCACGCTCTCACATGCAGGGAATATTAATATCCCATCTGGGAGGAAATTCACACGGAGCCTCATGTTCCTGTGACATTACGTGATCAAAAATCGTGGGACTACCCACCTCTGACCGCGAGCCAGCCCATTCATCTGAAATATATAGACATACATTATATCTGATTGGATCTTTTGGCTGAGCAGCTTCATCCTGCCTGATAAATTAAACTGAAGCCATGACAGTGACCTTCTTGATATTTCTAATGCAGACAAATCTATTTCACCCCGCTCCATGACTTCGTAAATAGGGTCATTATTATCCAATCTAGTTAAAAAAAAGGACAAAAAAGTAGCCCTGATAAAAATTTCTCACTTTAACCATCAAAACTGTTCATCCATGTTCCCGGCTGTGATTATTGGAATTTATGTATCATGTGTCCAAAACGTTAAAGCTGCTCCAATCAATGCTTCTATTCTAACATTGGACCAAAAAAGCTAGATACGAAAAAGGCTGCTTGTAATAGAGATCTTGACTGGACCTAAGACCCAACCCAGTACCCATACAGGATCGGGTCCTGGTTTTGAATGGTCAGTCAGATCCAGGTCCCAGGTCTGTTTAAGAACACATGCAATTCTAAAAACTGTTAACTTTTTTTTTTTTTTTTTTTTTTAGACAACTTGTAAATTAACATTAAATTGTTAACAGCAATCAGCTGTGAAATGGATGCAGATCTGGTGTCTCCCAGCTGCTACTTCTCACTCCTGCATTGCAAATAACAAATGAGTCTGGCTCTGTTCTGTAGTACGTTTCTGGGTCATGTCAGGTTCAGACACAGCTTGTGGTGATTAACCGACAGAGAATTATAACCTGACTCTGAAGTTCTTCAGAGCAGATTTTAGCAAATCTTACAATTTTTAAGCACCAAACAGCAAAGTTAGCGACTAGCTGGCTAGCATCTTTCTGTCAGCAGCTGGTGGAGCTAAAAGAAGACTGAATGTTTGGCATATATTCAGAGACGTGACTCCAGATTAATGCTATGCAACAGATATGTTAATGTTGTCTTTAAAGCTTGTTGCAGTGCCCACAAATGATGCTCTGTTAATACAGGTTTACATAAGTTTATAGAGAGAAAGACATCATCACCCTCTCTAAAGCCTTGATCTTTTGCCTGTACTGTGTATATACAGGTATGTTGTTTTCTGAGTATAGCTGTATGTCATTCTGATGGGTTTCCCCTGCTAAAGATGGAAATGTTATTGTTGAATCTGTCGTTTTCGTGCAGTTTGGCCTGACAGTCTGTTGCAGCAGACAGACCTTATGGCTGCAGTTTTAATTAGAGCTCAAGATATGAGAGCAGACTGGAATATCTATTAATTTTAATCTATACTTTAGGCTATAAAATAAGAGGCTGAGTCTTCTACTAATTGATGGTTGCATCATGACAGGGAGCACACATGGTTTGACCCAGTGCAGATTTACGGGCAATCTCCAAACACATGTAGCTGATGGTAGACGGGGTGTTTAAGACATATTTGTGCAGTTTCACTCCTACAGAGAAGATTAATGCAGTTAAACAAGCGCAGTCGGGTGACACAATCCATCAGTGATCTATAAGCAATATCACAGGCAGTCGGTAGTACATGGTTAACTCCTCCTGTTAAGCTTCCCTTACAAGCCACCATCAGTTTTCAGTTGCACTCCCCAAACAAAAGCTATGGGTGTCATGTTAAATCTACTCAACTGTGAAATGGAATACCACTCACGTACGCTGCACATTTTACCAGAAACCAACACATGACACGATGACATATGGGCTGGGCGAACCGCGCTCATTGGAATGGATGCAATGCTATCTTGAAACAGTGCATCAGGTTGTGATAATACATCTGTGGTAAAGACAGGCGCTCTGGTGCACAGTGTGGTGTGTGTTTGACATTTTTAGGTGTTAATAAACAGCAGAAGATGAATAGTTGTCAGATTGCCTCCTGATGAGATTATTAAAGCAAGTGTCTCAGGGGAATATTAGGACATCTAACGTGCTTTTATCCCATAATTACTTGCTGCTCTTCTACTGACAGAAAATGCTGGTGTCATCACGCCTGTGACATCTGGGAAGTGTCACCTGCAAGACGGCTGAGCTGAGGGCTCCCACTGCTGCTGTTTGTGTCAGGACTCACCTTGAGACAGCAAGGACAAGGAAAGAGGACAGAAAGCAGAGCAGTGAGCCAGAGAGAGAAATAAACCAAGAGGCCGTGTTGGCGTGTCAGATAAGCATCACAACAGGACTGCGGTGCAGCGTAACACTCGGCAGCACAGGAGTTTGACGGTTTGACTCAGTGTGTCTCTGCATGGTGTGCTGCTGTGTGTCAGGATAGAGGTGTGATGCAGTGGTTGGGGACAACAAGAAGAAGGGCAGCGCATTGACAAAGTCTGCAGAAGACCAGGCAATATCACCACCTTTCCTTGAATAGCCTTTCCTCCCCTTCAACACTCAGAAATAGGCACAAATGGCTGAGCTGAATCCAACCGTGTCACCGACTGACTGAACTCAAGCTGACTCGACATCTAAAGCTCATTGTATCTGTATCATCTGAGATGAATCAAGACAAGTTCAAGGAAAAACCTGAACGAGAGTGGAGAAACACACGCAGATGCAGAGGACTCACTGGATGCTGAATATGAAAATGGATGCAGCTTTTAAAATCACCACATCTCAACCAGCTGAACGACTGTGAAGCATCGTGGACGTAAGAAGACGCTGTCACCATAACACCAATGCTGTACGTCTTTTGGTTTGTTTTCTTTCTATCTGCCGTAGTTGAGTCTGTCTTGCAAATCTCAGTGAGATTATTTTTATTTCTCTTGATTTTCTTCCCTTATTTGACAGAGACGACATTATTACATAGAAGAAAAAAATGCGACCGGTGTATATCGAACTTCAAGCCTCCTCTAATTTGCACTCCCTGTCCCCGGTTAGGCTTTTAGGGGATACAACACGTAATAAAACACTAGCAGAAGCATAGAGACAAACAATGAAGCAAATGTAGACAAACGGGCACTGCAAACAGTAACCGAACCAACAATGACTGAAAACTACAATTAAGAGCAACAAGGGAGAAAGAAAGTGCTCCCAGCTTCAGCCTTGGCATTGAAAGCTTTACCTCATTGCATAAAGGTTTCGCACACATTTGAGGGAATATCTTCTGGAGGACTGGAGCTCGAGTCGAGTCGAGTCGAGTCGAGTTCCACAGACTTGTCAAGGAGCACTGAGGCTGTTCTGGTGGCCTAACTCCAGACTGAGACACTTCATATTGGTTTTTCCTTTGATTTGTCATCCATCAGTATGCGTCCTAAAGGTGCCTGTGAGTGACCATTTATGTCTTTCAGATACAGTAAGTAATGGCAGAGGAGGAGCAAAACAGCACACATAGATATAAGCATAGCAATCGCAGAATGAAATGCTGAGCGACAGCAGCTACTTTAAAAAATAATAACAACCTTCAATGTCGATCTCTCTCCTGATATCTTCCAGTCTGATCTGTCAAAGCGCCTCGTTATTTTCTTTCTTTAAAAGTATTAAACGCGACAGTGTGATATTTACTCCGTGTTGCGTTTCTGTTCTCCCAGCCTCCCCTGTCTTCCCCCGTCTCCCTCTGCTCTGGTCGCACAGTGCAGCTGAGGCTGATAACAAGCTGCGGTCGCACCGTTCGGCCTGCTCTCCATCTGGATTCGAACGCCTCAGCAGAAGGAGGAGGACAAGAGGGAGGAGAGGAGGGCGAGTTAAGAGGGGCAGAGGAAATTTGGGTCACGCTTGAAGCCATAATGATGGTATAATGTAGCAGCACAATCTCTGCTGCGGCGCCGAATAAATCAGAGATGCAACACCCTTCACAGATAATAACTAATGGCTCCTCGACACCTCAAGCCAGCGCACAATATGAATCTGCGCCCAACAAGTTAGATAAATGAATCTGACATCTGACATTGAACACCCCCAGCCACACGGACGCACACCCTCTCAAATTCTAGCCAATGACATTTCACTACTACCTCCGAGGCACTGAAACAAAGATTGATCAGAGCAAAACGTATCAAGCAGGAGATTATGGGACCAAGTTCCCAGAGTTTCCATTACCGACCTCCTAATCCGTTTATAAGGATATGCTCTTAATGGGCATGAGCAGGGAGAGCCGTGTGTGTTGTGTGTGTGTGAGAGGTCATCCATCATGGACGCACCTCTGAGGAGGCGAGGGGACAGCAGGGAAGGTTAATGTCAGCCCGGATCTGACTGAAGCTCACATCCATTCAGCATCCAAATCTCTGGTGACAACGCGGAGCGATTTAGCCGCTTTCTTCCTCTGCCCTCCTCGAGACCTGTGATACATGCAGCATGCCAGCGAATCACAGGTCAGTCCGCCACACAACAATATCATCTCGCCGAGTCACGTGGCCTCACAGTCACAGTTTCCCCTAAGCAGTAAGCCAGCCAGCCATTCTAACGTTTGGGTGAAACAATCCCACCTTCCAATGCAACTTTATCAGCGGTTAGAATTATTTAAAGGAGAAACCTAAAATACTTTATTAGCTCTTTGCTCAAAGTTTCTGATCGATGTCACTTATTGTCTACCAATCATGACTGAGATTACAAGCTTTATAAACAGGCAGAGCTGGCGTGGATCTGTGTGCTTGCTGGAAAAACTCTGATTTCCCAGGATCCATGAACTAACCTCTGGCTCCCCCGCACCAAAAAAACAATACCGACCAACTGTCAGCTCATCTATAATACTAATCAACTCATGTTTAGTGTTTAACATGTAGTGGAAACACACAGATCTACCAGGGCCCTGAACTACCCACAGGCTCCGTGTATTTTCTGGGGAAGGCTCCAGACCCTCAAGGTATGGTCACACGGGTGAATGCAGGCAAATAACGATCACCTGAGGCGAAACCAACATCGATGTTCACCGATTTTGAACTCCACGTAGAAATACTGGAATCACCCCGGTGACCTCAACGACCCACACTTCTTGTATATGCTGGGAATGTTGAGAATTCCCGAGTCCACTGAACTACCCTCCAGCTCTGCGTCGTCTTTAGGAATGCTCTAATTTCCCAGGTCATCTCAACAACCCACCACCTCTGTGCATTTGCTAGAAATACAGATGTCCCACATCCTGTATTTCACCACCCTGTCAGCTGATGCACAGGGGTCCCTAATTTACACCCACAAGAAAAAAAACTCACTTCAAGTGGCTAAACTGGTGGGCTCACTGGCACATGCACACACACAGTCTTCATACCAAAGGAGAATTTTTGCACAGATTAGAAATCCCTCTGAAATGTCTCGGTAGCTGCATGTCTCCTACATGTGCAGCCTGTTGCATATTTAATCTGACAAGTTCCTGCTATCTTTGTGACGGCTTGTGAGAAGAAGTTCAGCTCCCCGTTCAGGCTCGGATAAGTCGGACTGACTGCGAAAGAGCGAAACCGAGAGTGCTGCAGAGAGAATAATGACCTATGATTAAAATCTGACCCATTGCACTTTGTGGAGGTTTTCGGCGGATGTCTTCTGGACATATCTGGGGAAAAAAGCTACGATTCCAACAACAAACATGTAACGTCACACCTCCCGACTGCCCCGTCTGCCTCCACCGGTGCACAGGATACAGAGGAGCCATGATGTATTCATGAGCTGCACATGAATATGAAAATGTGAGGCAGGAAAACATTCTTTGACAGATCTCGCCATGGAGATGCAGCCAGCATGACATGATTTCAGAGTGGAGAGGTGTTGCAATATTTCTGAAAGCTGGCTCCATGATATCAGAACACGCACTTATTGCTTTGATTTGCCCAAAGACAGAAGCTTTATGAAAATAAACGGCATGCCTTTGAACCAGACTCAATGCAGAACAGTCTATTCAACACGAGCCTATTTTAGTTGCGTTTTCCTGGGGGTGAAATAAACAAACGGGCGCCACTCATTTGTGTGCTCCCTTGTGGTTTTTTTGAACACCTACACTGGCACGAAGCTAGCTACAAATATGCCGCACGCTGATTTTATAAGGCAAACAGCGCTGCAGCCAAAGGCATTAGCTGTTCCTAATTATTATAAACAGTTTCCACTTTTAACCGTTTTCCACTTAACCTTATGATGACTCATATTCAGATAGACAGCAGTCAGAGAATCCTCTGGTCTGACCCTGTATGCGTCTCTCAGGGTAACGATCCTCTCTGCTTTTCAATTAAAAGAGAGACGAAACTATCAACTTGGTGCTTGAGTGAGGGGGAAAAAGAGCAGGAATGATTCATTTGTATCAGTCACACTTTTCTGCAGAACAAAACAGGTTTTCAATTAAATTCATCACTGCATTTTGATGTACCTGCTCCCCCTTTTTCTGTGGCAGTCATCACTCCAGAGCAAATACAAATAAAGCACACAGAAATGTTCAGGGCACACGAGCGAAAACTGTGAGGAGCGCTTCGGTGAATTAGCATTTCAATCTGTTCTTGTCTGTATTTTTTAGACATTTACATGTATATAGAGAAAGGCCGGTGGATATGTACTCCTGTAGGAGCCTAGCGGGTATTTGCACAACCACAGAGGTATTATATCTGATTCGAAGTGAAACTAGGGAGGAGGCGTGGGGAGAAACGATTTCAGTGACAATGAAAAGTTTGAAATTGCACCTTATCTAAAGCCACGGCGTTGCACAATGCGGCAGCGGCGTAAAAAGTCGGCTACAAATTGAATTCTGAACATACTCTGAAACTAGAAGGACACTGGGAGAGCAAAGACCTCCACCAAGGCCAAACGTCCCCTCCTCTGCGATCTGCAAATCAGCAAGCACAAACTTCATGGTCCATATTATTGCTCCTTCCCACGAAGCATAAAGTTCAACCATTTTTCCTTAATATCTCTGAAGTTTATTGCAAACAGTTCAGGTTTGGAGGGAATAAGGATATAATTAGCTGCCTGATATGTGCATCCATAGCTACACCTTAGTTTGAGAAAGAAGAGTTGTTAGACTTGTATCGGTCCCCCCGTAAAACCCAGAGCTCCATGTTTAACTATGCGTGTCGGCTACCTCGGAGGGTTACTGGTACCTGTGAACGGATTATGATGTGGAGTCATCGTATTTCAACAACTGGCTGTGTGTTCGCTGAACTTTACCACCATCTACTGGAAGATGTTTATTCATTATTTATACCAGCAGGGCCAAATGCTTTATCTCGCAACGTTAACGAAGGTGGTGAAATAATTTGTCTCTGTGCCCAGTGATGTGGATCCAAAATGTAATGATTTAATGGGTTCCTGCTTGACCTTTGCTACACCGTTCCAGCAAGTTTCATGAAAATCAGCCAAAAAGTTTTTCCAAACCAACTAACCAGACCAAAAACGTAGCCTCCTTGGCAGAGGTAACAAATTTATCAGGGAGGATTTGAGAACAGCTGCTCACTTCTCACTGACAGACTGCCTTCCTGACTCTTACAGCACTGCTCCTGGTTGCAGGAGTCTGGTCCATGTATCTTATAGCGCTGCAGCCAGTCATATCACAGCTAAGGTCTGGAAGGAAAAGCCTCATCCACTCTCCACACAGACAAAGCCCTTCAGACTGTATCGCTGGTGCAAAAGACGAGGAACTGTGACTGAAGTAAAAGCCTGTACGTAAAAAGGTCGGTAGAAAATTTACCGATTCCAAGAAGCATTGTGGTTAAAAACATCCAATCACAGAGCTCTGTTGTACCCTGATAAAGTCAGCAGCTTTGTTGGTTCTGCGTCATTGTTACCAGAGACTGAAGAACGTCAACAACAAAGCATTCCACGTTCACATCCACACTGTTCTTTCACAACAAAACTCATTTATTACCACTTTGAATAGAAACCACAGGCGTGTCTCATGAAGCTGGATGTGTAGGTTAGCACGTTAAAACAGGTTAACGCTGACGTTTCAGTCCCAACAGACAAATTCAAGCAGTCTGGCTGCAACAGTAAGCAACACTGCAGACCAAACCTGCCAGAAGCACCTCTAGTTCAGCCTTACTGACCAAAACTTCTCAAAGACCCACCTGGCTTGTTGTGGATTAACTCGGGAGCGTCTGTTCAGACTTAATACACAGCCGATTTTAGAAGCGCAACTGTCTATCAAGTCAACGCAAAGAAGCGAGCTGAGGCAAACTGGATCAGGACGGGACAAATTAAGGTAGCGCCATCCGTGCAAGTTAAAATGTTTTTACCCACTGAATCTGAAACGCCGCTATTAACATCACAGATTGATAAGGTGCTTTAAGGCAGCGTACTAAACAAACAGTTTCTGCTTAAGTACACAACCGGGACCAATTATGTTTCTGCACAGCTCTTCATTAACAGGGACCAACTCTACCATGAATTACTGACACTAAGCTGCCTCTTACCGTTAACAAAACCACTATGTTTACATATTCATGCATGCGGCTCACCGGGGCCTCAGGGTTACTTCCCCGATCGGACATTTTCAGGAGCTGAACAAATCAACATGACCTGGTTAGCAGAAAAGCTATTTTGGCTGCTAATATGAAGCCTTCCTTTGATCGCCAGTTCACATCTGCACAGCAACCTGTTCGAGGGTGTTCAGAGCACCGTGAAAGGTGCAGCTCCCTCTGGGCCTGCGCTCCTGCACGACAGCCTCCTCAGGCTGCACAAACATATTTATCTCTTTTAAGAGACCCCACCACCACCACCACCACCACCACCTTCACTCTCAGGTGTTGGACGTATTTTTATCCCCCTGGTGCTCAGGAAGCATCTGTGGCCAGCTGGATGTTCCTCGACTCTCTCCGGTGACTTCAAGTTAAAAGCAAAATGAGAGCGGCCTCTGGTCATAAAGTGGAGTCAATCAGTCCTCTATGATCACTCGCTGCACTCCTGTCAATCACAGCCATGAGTCACAGTTTTCTGTGGGGACGGAGGGAAATGAGACGAGAGACAGCAGGAAAAAAAAAAGCCCTATTTTAAATCCCTCGTGGGCATGTGTGAAAGCAACTATGAATGTTCTTCCACTTGTTAAATGTCCATCCACAGTGACATTAAATGCAAACATTCAGTGAGATGAGCAACTCCGCCGACAGAAATAAGAAGCCAAATGAGGAAGCTGTCAGATTCAGGGAGTCGAAGGACAAAGACATTCAGCTCCTTTCACTGGCACAAATGCAGCTGAAGGTTTCACTCATGGAGTAAACGTTTGTGAGGCTTTTCTGTCAAATTCAGTCCCGTTTTCCATGTGATTTCGTGCTGTCGATCAATGAAGAAAAAAGCCTCTTGAGAAGGTGTCATTCAGCTCTGAGAGGCTGGTCTACAGTCAAAAATGAAGTCATCTCTTTTAGCTAAAGCCATTTCATAAATCTACCTCTCTGCTAAATTGCAGGAGGCCGGTGATGTGGTCTAGAATCTGCCGTGATACTCGAGTCAATCTGCTTTGTTTTTAGCAGCTGGCACGCTCGCTCGCAAACTCGTTAATGTTACTAATTCGATAGCTAGCCGATGGTGCTGCATGGTGTTCGGGATGATTTATGAAGAAACTACAAGCTAAGTGCTTCAATGTGATGTTGGTCATGCACATTTTTACAGTTTTATGACCTGATTATTTTCAACACCCTCTCCAGGCAACTGTTCCGCTATTAACCCAGCACACAACAGCACACTCTCACCGGAAATGTCAACATTTATCACCACGAACTTCAAAACTGACACCTAAAATTTGCCAGAGCTTTTCATTTATATTCCCACAGAGCATTCACACAACGCTGCTCTGAAATCCATGTCCCCACATCCATCTCAGCCAGAAATGTGTCACAATTTCAGATTCAACAAGCTGGTTAATCCAACATTTACAATACACCAAAGCAACAGGCTCAATACAATTATTCAGGTTTTATACTTAAAAGCAACCAACAGTACCTCCAGCTTTGGAGACTTCAAACAAAAAGGAAAATAATCAACTATCAAGCACAGCCACACTTGTTTACATTGACTTAGGTAAAAAATTGAATGCTGGACTTCTACTTTATAACTAATGGAAGATTTTTCCAAGCAATAAAATAAACGAGTTCATGCGTTCATGTGCAAAGCATCGTGACGTCTTGGCATGAACCAAAGGATCTGACGATCAGAAGTGTGTTGCTCCCTAAGAATCCAACACACTGAAGTTAATGAGAAGAGCTGTCTCAACTACAGCAGGAAGCAGGAAGTAAAGATCAGGAGGGGGGGAGACAGGAGGACAGCTACCCTCAGACAGCGAGTGGGAAAGCAGGACTGAAAGACAACACCTCAGCGAACAGATCATGCATCACATCACAGCTCAGATTTCACTCAGAGTACAGGAGACTGAAAACATCTTTGAACAAAACATTTCACCGTGGCTGACATAACCTCCTCCTGTCAGCACACACACACACACACACACACAGCCTGCTGCTCGCCGGTTGCTATAGCAGTGATGTCAGGCTACAGCCTGGTACAGTCGGGTTGAGTCTGGCAGGGGGAGGGCACTGTTCAGCTCTGTGACACAGACTGACAGACAGCTCGGCTGATGCTGACGGGTTCGGGTGACCGGCTTGACGTTAGCTGAGAATCAAGCGCTCAGAAAGACTCCCATGGTGCTCCGCCATCCCTAAAACTAACGACAGGACTCTGCCACAAACAAGGCTATGCAACCTCTGGCGCCGCCCTGAAAAGTAACCTGATGTGGGTTCACAATTAACAAGATGAATAATTGATTTGTCCCTTGTTCTACATCAAATGAAGTCACCGGGTGCCCTTCACTGCAGAATTTCACTGGCATGAATATCATCTTTGCAGAAAGTGCTAAAGTTGCACATGGACCACGTTCCATCAGTGCTCCCTGCAGCTGAAAAGATTAAAAGTACTATGAAGAATCAAATATTTATAACTCTTTACCTGAGGCTTTTGAATTATTTCCACCAGTAGAACATCTTTTGTGGCATATTTTGGGGAGAAAATTGGCGCTTAGATCAACAGCAGGTAAGCTTTACCAGAGCGATCAGACCTCTGAGGTCAAAGGAAATGTTGCTGCTGTCTCCGGGCAAAACTGTCACACAGGTATCAAAATATTCACACCAAAAGGTCAGAGCCTGAGCTTTAGCACTTAGTAGTAGGAGCCAATAAAAGAGGTACGAGCACAGAGTATAGACATATGAACTCACTGAGAATCACAATATGCGACGGATAGTTTCCAACCCGTCATCACAGGCTGCACCACCAGCTATGATGGAGGCATACACCTCCTGAACAGCTGGGCTTGAGCACTGCTGAATGTGTTACTGCATGTCCTCAAACTCATAGGGTTTGAGTTCAGTTTGAGCTCAAACGAAAACCTGAAAGAGTTTCTTCAATTCAGAATCAAAGATTCTTGTTAATTTGCCTGCAGGACTGAGAAGGTTTTCATCTCCGCTGTAGCTTCACCCGACAACATTTCTCCCTGCAGGTGCGATCAGTGTTTGTGTGGAGCCTTGAGGCACTCGTGTTTCTGTAACTGAATAAATCCAGAATAAACGTGCTGCTTTATAAAACACACCTGTAACTGACAGAGCATCAGGCCACAGGCGTCTGTCCAGACTGGAGGAACTGCTGATGTTCAACTGCCACCTGGTGGTGATGCTGTGTTTAGCTTTTGTGCTGCAGAGATTTGGAGCAAACTTGTGAAGGATGTCACTTTAACACTTTCAAAGCTAAACCTGTTTACATGCTTCTAAACTTTGTGCATTTTTGGCCTTTTTTTAAACAAATCTCCATGATTACAAACAATAATAGTACATTAGCCTTGAGACAATAGCCTTTAGAAAAGTAGCTAAAATTTTAATTTTACAGCAGAACAACTGAGATTGATTTGAATCTGGTATAATTTTAACTATACAAACATAAATGCCTCAAAATCAGCAACTCTCTGCCTAAAGAATAAAGAAATAAAAGTGGGAACCTGCATAAAAGTTAGAAAGATTTTTCAGTGCCATTCATGGTGAATATCCTGCTTCTCAATCTTGTTGCATTCATTAATTTCCACAAAAAGAAAAAACAAGGGGTGAAAAATGTAATTTTATTAAGTGAAATGACAAAAAACAAACAAACAAAGGTTTAAAATGTTTACTGGTGCTTCATGGTCTAGTCATGTCTGGCCGATACCAGAAATATTTATTAAGGTCAGTACTGGTGCTGATTGACAGTTCATTATTAAGATAACCATGTCTGCGTGTGTGTAGCAACACGACGTTCTAGGTGACCAGCCGGATCTGGTCTACACTCACGTTAACGGTTACCTCAGAGTTCTACCTTGCAGAGACTCTTGAGGTACAGCTTTTAAAGCATTTTGTTGCCTTTATTGCCACTTAGGTGTGACTACCATGATATGAGGTTCACATCGTGTTTCCCAGCCCCCAACTTTAACCACGCGTCAGCCCTGAGACCCACTGCTGGCTGCCAAAACCACAGAGAACATGCAGATATTTAAGATGAGCTGTGGCCTCTGATGATGCAAGGCAATCACAAAAACTGTAATCCCTGCAGGGGAATCCAAACAGTCAACCCATTCCAGTCACCTCTGCAAACAGCCTCAGTAAAAGCCATTTCTGTGATGACTGCTCTGGCTCAAAGGATTACTGAACAGCTGGATGCCATGAGGACAGACTGATGCATGATAGAGTTTGTGCTTATTTACTACGGTGTGTGGACCAGGTTTGTGGACCCCCCTGTGTTCCTCACCAGCAATAAGACCACAATACAGCTGTGGAGCTCCAAGATGTCTTCCCAGAACACACAATGGTCATCAACGTCGTGCAGCTGCAGCACTGCTGACGATGTTCTGGTCCAACACCTCGTCCATCTGCACAGTCAGGGACAAAGAGACAGATGAGCCATTTTCCAGAGTAACATACAGAAAAGACTCAGTGAAATGGAAAAAAAAAAAGTCTCAATATTGTAACAGTTTCTAAAGTGAAACGATTTTGTCAAATGTCCATCACAGCTAAATGTTCAATTTGCAGTTTTTTCTCCTTCATTTCTTCTGTTTTATGTTAAAAACATAACCGAAACAAAAGCAACAAAATGATCAAAAGAAAACATGTCATCACCTGTGTGTTATAGCTTATTGGAAGCAGGTTTTGGGTCACGATGAATAGCAGACAGCCTGTAAAAAGAGAATAAGCCATCACTGATGCAGACAGAGACAAACATTCCTTATGATGGTTATTTTGACACTGACTGATACCTTCCTGGTGTCACTGCTTAACAAAACCAAAATCTGATGTTAAATCAGAGAGGAGCTCTATGAACCTTTCAATTAACACACTGAAAAACATTTGGGACATATGTTCCAACATTCCAGTTACAAATGTCATTTTGTCCATTGACAGGACTGTGGCTCAGGACATGGAGCAGGCCGTCCACCAATCAGAGGGTCAGGGGTTTGATCCCCGGCTCCTCCGGTCCAACCGATGCTGATCATCGGCGTGTGAATGGGTGAATGCAGCGTGTGTTGGAAAGCACTTTCAGTGTCAAAGTAGACTAGAAAAGCCCGACATAAAAGAAGTCCACTTATCATCTAAAAGCTTAATGCTGATTTTTCAGCAGGACAATCCAGTATTGATTCTTTCAAGTCTGCATCTTTTCATTGTGAACGAAGTCCTCCTGTTCTGCAGGAGTTTCTACTTCGACCCTGAGCCACTTTACCACAACAAGTTAGATCAATTTCAGCACATAACAAAATGATGCCTAAAACCAGTTGCATTATCTAATATAACCTCGCTTCATCTTCACAGTCCAAACTCAATTCTTCAGTTTTTGAATCTGGGGGTTAAATACCAACAGCCAGCCATACTACGAGTTTACAGCCTTGAGACCTTAAAAAAAAAAAATCCTCCAGTGCAAGAACACATACTTTTTTAGGCATCGAATAGGTGATCAAGGTGCACCGCGGCAGCAGTTCGGGGATCAAGGACAGGCCATGTGCAACAGGTGGAGGTCCAGCTGAACCTCGGTGGTGACCTGCAACCGTAGTAGCAGCTGCAGCTGCTGCAGACCAGCAGGGTTTTTTGGGTGTGAGGCCGCCTGCAGGGACGAAGGAGGGAGAGAAGACAGAAAGAGGACAGGGGAAATTTAAATGCAGAGCCAATGATTTAGTTAATGTGGTAATCAGGACAAAATGGGAAACCGCTACCGTGAGCAGTTTTTGTTTTCCGAAGAAAAACACCAAGAGTCCAACTATCAAGTGGGCCACTGATCACAGCTGGCCTGTTTTAACTGGGTCATTAGTGACCAACAGAGCAACTGTCTGCACATGGAAGCTGTTAGATAAATAGAAACGTACCATGTCCTTAATACAGTGACAAAACATGTGCACACTGTACATCACCACTGCCAAGAGGTGAGCAAGCCTCTCCGCCATCAGACACGTTGAAACATGATTGTTCTGGATAAAATCTATCATTTAGTTTCACATGCTGAACAGATAGCGCAGCCAATGAATTCAACAGTCTCTCAGAGGCATTTATAATGCTGCCCAGCTGTACACGGACCACCTCGGACCAAATTGGGATTAGGCTGTGTGTTCTCACCGGTTCTCAAGTTGGAGCTCTTTCCCCCATTATGAAGGGAAAATGTTTCCTGCCAGCAAACATTTGGTTCATTGTGTTCAAAATGGCTCCAACCTCCTGTTTAACCACGTCCTTGAAGTCTCCCATCATCGGGCTGGGAAAGAGAGAGAGCAGAAACACAGAATTGTAGGTCAGGAAACGACGAGAGAAAACATTCGAGCAGCAAGCCGCTGCTTCTCCATCAGGTGGGGGTGACTCAGATGGCCCCTGTGCACAATGTGTGTCAGCACAGGTCGTCAGGACAGGTCCGCCGTGCGACTGCAATCAGCAACCCGACTAATAGTGCAACTCATCACTGTCACACCCCAGTGGCTCTCCAAAACGCTTTAAGGTGTAGCAGGACTGTTTGGGACAGCGAAAGCATTTCAATTAGTGTATTCCTGCATTTGTTTGTTTCCGCTACGGAACTGAAAATGACGCAAATTAGACCAGCCAACTAAAAAGCAACAGCTGTTTTTGAGACTAAACTTCTTGTACACAGACACCACAAACTCAATACTGTTCTTTGTAATTAGCTGCTGCATATTTGTGGTGTTGGATGGATTTCTGATGGGAAATGTGCAGACACCTCTGAAAGCAAGTCGGGAAACACCATTAAAGTCATATTTCTCAGGTGATGACATGACAGTACCTATATTCTGGTTTAGTACAGACGTTGACACAAAGCAAACACAGCTAAGTTTAATTTCACTCTTAAATTAGGTGGGAAAATGACCAATAGCCACAATACCTGCACTGAGGGCTTGTTAAGCAACTTGCTCTGCTCTACACAAGTTGCCTGGGCCTTGAGGAAAGGAGTGGCATCATAGAAACAAATCATGGTGACTGAGTTTAACCGATTCATCTAAAGTCCAGCAGCTGTATTCAGTGCCATAAGTCATGTGTAATGTAAATTAGCATGATTCCAATTTGCTTGTTAACCAACATGCATGGTGATACACATGCTGTTTGTCCAATCAAATTGACCAGAAACAGACTGGTGGACTGAAGCTAAGACTATCTGAGGCACAAGATGGATATCTACCCTTTTATTTATTTGTGGCAGATGTTATGTTACACAGAAAACATTCAGGGACTCACATCAACAGCACCGTGGGCGACTCATTGAAAACAGAGTAAGAAATTACTTTTCTAAAAAGGAAATAATTCTCCTATGGTTATGTAAACTGTGCCACATCCAGATACAGACCTTGAAGAATGAAAGAGTTGACCTCCAGGTCAATGAGCTGAGTGCTTCCTGAGGGAGAGGGGAGAGCAGCGTGAGTGTCCATAGTGTCCTTCTACTTATATATATATATATATATTAAAAAAAAGAAGAAGAAGACACAGGGGACAGGTGGCATTAACAGAAGATGTGCAATGTTATCTGAACAACAGAAAATTCAGTTTTCAGTGGATTCATGTCACAAAATGGGTCCATTATTGAAGAACATTGAACATTTGCCCAATTAGGGAAAGTCTGGGTTATCTGAAGTGGGGTATGTGTGAGGTACTTTCAATAGCTTACTCACAGTAGTCGGCATGGCCCCAGTTTAGAGAAGCAGCAGAGTACACTGGGCAGCAGCAGCACATATTTTATACCAAGCCCACACATACACAGATATTTTTCAAATGGTAGCCTTTTCTATGCATTTTTGCCTTTTATCCATAAATGCAGCTTTAGGGCACTTGAAAAACGAAGCTTTTGGAAAACCGATATGTAGACACTGCAGTGTTGATGCATTTACGGGATCCGACCTCTACTTACAGGTAGCCGACCTGCAATAGCTTGTTTTCAGGCTTCGGATTGGTCAACGTGGCTTTAGGGTAAGGGTCATACCCACTGTATTTAGAATATTTTCACTGCTTTACCTCATCATCACACAGCCCTCATCGACAGGAAGTGAAGCCATTCATATCTTTCTCTCCAAAGCCACAGTCCAAACCAGACTTCTTTAACAAAACTGGTAATTTCACCTCGCAGAACACATGACTTCCAGGTACACCAGGTGGTCCCTCGATGGTTTAATCTGATTGTGTTAGTGCCACCTCTGAGTCTCGACACAGACTGCGTGGCTTTGGAGGAGTGAAATCAACAGCTTCAGGTGCCATCGAAGAGGGATGTGTAACAGCTGTGAAGTATTCTAAATACAGTTATACTCAAACTGAGCTTCTTTGGTGGCTAAAATGTGTGTTGCTGCTGCCCCAGTCTACAGCAGTACATCCCTTAGCTTCCTACACCGATACTCCTACTGCTGCTCCAAACTAGGCACGTGCCGACTACCGTCTACTGTAGGTAAAACACTGACTCTTATATACGCTATCCCCATAAATTCATCTCATGCTATGGTGTGCACATACATCTGTACAAAAAACAAGCTTATAGGAGGGTTAAGGGTTGAGTCAGATGGCCCCTGTGCACACGGTGTGTCCTCAGGTTGGGTCAGATTGGGGTGCTGACGCCACTGCAACAGACGCCCCAACTGATTAGTGCAACTCATCACTCTCATACCCACCCTTCCGATGTTAACATGGCTCGCTATCTGAGTCGGAGACACTGCCGTTGCTCTTGGATTAGTGTTTACCTTGTGTTCACGTTTCCGGTTTCATTCAGTCTGCGTTCACGACAGTCAGTTACCGGTAATACCTGCGGACAAGGACGAGCCATATGAACCAAGCATGTTAGCCATAGCCGTGCGCACAACACGTGGTCAATCTTGTCACCCAGTTCTTCGTGAAAACCTAACAAATGTACACTGGCTATGTGAGATTAAATGCCGCTGAAATTTTGGGCTCTGAGTTGTGCTGAGGACAAACTAACGCTGGCTAAAGAAAAAGGCCAACGTTAGCTAGCCGAGTTAGCGTACTGTTAGCTAGTTAACGTTAGCTATGCTAGCATCTTAGCTAACGCTCACTACAGTTTCTTAAAAATGTCAGTATTCATCCCAAAATAACACGTCCAATCAAAAGCGCCTCATATAAACTTACAGAAAGACGACAGGTAGTCTCGGTTACGTCTTTAAAACACATCTTCCTTGTGTGTCTTGGTCGTCTGGTCCATCCGACAAGTTTCTTTCTCATTTTAAACAAGTACGTTCTGAATAGAAGATCGCCGATTGGTCCACACTCCCGGAAAATGGTCGACGTTGATTGGGCAGGTGAAAGTTGTTTCCTGTTTAACAACCAATGACAAGTTGTATACTTGTCACGTGAGCACGATTGCTTCATAGAGGACCCAGCGCCGTACACCGGTGTTTGTAATTCATACAGATTATACCATTGTTCAGTAGTTTTATGAAGATTTTGAAGTATTTTTAAATTTAAAAAAATGAAATTAAATATTTTGAGATTTTCTTACTCACTGGTGAAAATTGGGCTGATTAGAAAGTTCAATGAAAATATTGACATTTCCCTCTCCTTTCTGTGTAAATGATTGCGACCAGCAGAAGTTCACCCCGAGCCTAAATGTCAATGTGATAGTTTACCAGTTTACCAGACCTCTATTGCACTCACTACTCACCACATCTGACCAAATTTCACTATGAAACCTGCAAAGCTTCATGATAAAGCAATATTTTTGAGTCTTTTAATTCAAGGTTTGAACACAAAATACCGACTAAATCTAAGTTACTTACATTTCCCAGTGTTGGTTGAAGCTTGTGTACGTTGGTAATATATTTTCAAGTATGATTAGTGAAGATGCTACCAAATGCTTTTTCTACAACACATTGTGTGCTGTCTGTAATTCACGGTCAGTCTCCTGTAGTATCTTGTCTCTTCCCCTTCGCTGTGAATGGCAGCCTTGTGTGTTGCCTTTGTGGAGTCTTTGTGTCCTCTTTCCTTGTGGCTTGTGGTCCAGGTCCTGCCAGCTCTCAGCGGGACCTGGATGTTGCTTGATGTCACCTCTGATTCACATTATTCACTCCAGACAGTGTAACACTCTGCCTGAAACTCTAACTTATTACACCTAATGTTTACTGGCTTTGTTATTTTGTAATTTTATAATGCAATTCCACTACTTTCTCTGCTTTCTGTATACGCTCCATTTATTGCTGTTATCTCCTCCTTCCTTTGTCCTTCCTCCATTGTTCTACCCAGTGTTTCTCCCTTTTTATGGATTTTTTTTCTTCCTCTAAAGATAGAGGGTGTTGTATGTTGTACAGAAAGCCCTCTCAAGACAAATCTGTGATTTTGTGCTTTATAAATACAAGTACTCTTCAATTTTGTACTATGTAAAAATTACGCCTTTAAATAATAACAAAAACAAACATTAATGTTGGATGACTGGCTTCACGCCTCCCAAACCGTGGTTCTCTGATTACATCTTTGCTCCCATTGTTATGACTGTAATTATCTGCAGAAGCAGACATCTGTGTTTCCTTTATTGCCATATGATTATTGAGTGTGATGAGGAAGGCATTTCTCTGAGAGCAATTAAGTGCATAGACGAGCGAGCCAAAAGTTTCATTGAAATGCAAATGCAATTTTATATTAAAAGATAGCAAAGGGATAATTCACTATATCACACAACACAGCTTGTTAGTACTGCCATGGAAATACATATACAGTCTTTTCATATTTACACATCAAGTGACAACCAAACAGAAATCATAAATACCTCTTTTTGTTAACTTTACAACAGCTATACGCGACCAGTATTTCATAAGATAAAAGAGCACTATTAAATAACTGGCATCTTCCCTATCATTTACAAGGCTTGGAAACACAGTGGTTAAAATAATCCAGCAAAAACAAAACAAAACAAAAAAGAAGTTCTTCTCCAGTGAGTAAAATTAATACGAGTCTAAAAACGGTCAGGAAATCCCTTTGTACAAAAGACTATACAACTGAATCAACGCAATATCTTCAACAGAAATGTTTGCTTATATCCTCGTGATAAAATCTGTACAGTTTTAGCATTCCTGCAGCAGAGTTGGAGGGACTGTGAGCCAGGATGATTGGTTACTGGGTCGCTGTGATGCTCTGGAGGCCTACTGTCAACCAACCGTCGGAGACCGTAGTTATGTAGCTGCCAAGACCCTCTTTCATTGGCCTCAGTGCTTCATCTAGCAGCAAATCAGCAAGTTGCTGAGCTTGTAGCAGATACTTCAAAATACATGGTTCTGTAAAGTCTAACCGATATATTTGTAAATATAGCAATATAGTATTTCCTTGTACCATAATTCAACAACCAACAGAATGGTACTCTAAAGTTAAAGCAATGCATAATATCTTTACTTGTATTAAATTCATTTTTCAGTAAGTTGTCAGTGATATATTTCTAAACTATAACCCTCACTGTCTGATGGGGTCAGACATGCACAGTGATCCTAAGTTACCCATTCGTTATACTGCGCCGCGGCAGATACTGCAAGCACACCTTTGCGTTACAGATTTAGAGCTGATGGATCAAAACTCAGATTACAGAAAGAACAAAAGTTCTCATTTACCTCCAATAGTGTTTGGCCACGCAGATACTTTTGGTTATATGTGCCAAGTTTTTGATATATTGGCTTGAAAAACTTACCACGACCCCAATACAGCAGAGAGCGGCAGTGAGACTGGACCTTCAGCGATTACGTTTCAGAGCGAGAAAATCAGATTCAAAACATAAGCACTTGCAAATCTAATCGTTCAACATTATCTAGTTCAGTTGCGTCAATTTGTTAAAACAGGGAGGGGACTGATTTTTAAAAACGATGTAATATCATCGTGTGCCTAATTTTTCGGTTTGCAGAAGCCTTTAAAAAAAAAAAACACAATTTCACACAAGCCTAAGATCTGATTCCAGGGGGTAAACAGGGAGGGACATTACATTTACAGCTGAAAAGTTGGACACTAGTGGAGAATGTGGGTGGACAGACTGGATAAGGGAACACTGGTGACGACAATGCACGACTCCTGTGCTAAAAGTACGAATTCAAGGGAGCTGTTCGGTTTTTGTTTAGAGATAAAAAATTAATTGTCGTTGAACTTGTTAAAATCAAAGAGCTTCAAAACTGTAATAGTAAGTGCTGCTGTAGATAATCACTTATCTGGTAAACTCCAGGAACAAAGAGATAAAGTCTCACTGAGAGACGGCACTGAGAGAGCAGTTCCAAAGAAACACTCGGTGTTTCAGGGCAGAAGAAATCCCCCAGTCATATATCGAACACCCGGAGAGATAAAACCACAACTATCTGCATGGCTGCATAGCCCTAGTGGTAATATGTTTGAGAAAATATGTTTTTCAGTAATATCAGTGACCAAATCCAAGAAAAACGAATGTCATGGACATTTTACAACCTCTCCGAAAAATAAATATGCAGCTGAAGGAGGAAAAAGGATGAAATGTTTGGCACTTAGGCTGTTACTTCATTGTGGCCTCCTCTGCTATGTCGGAGGATCAGCAATGGTTGACTCACAACTCAAAAAAAAACAAAAGAAAAGAGGATGAATGGATGAATGGACAGTACCAGCTACAGTACGTCCCTGCTTGGCCTGTTGGAGGCCGTAAAATGAGGAATCAGAAGCAGGTGGTGTCACCACCGAGGTCTCCCACCGGTGAGGGCAAATCAGTAAAGTCAAAGGAAAACAAACATCCCGTAATTAAGATACATTTCTGTTGAAGTGTAAATGCAGATAGAAGCATGGAGACCGTGTGAAGCCCCACCCTTTGGCACTGTCATAAATACAACTCTTGAAAAGTCGGGTCCTGCTGCGCTAACGTCTCACACAACACTCTCGCCGTTCTCTGAAAGTCAGCAAACCCACTCCACAAGTACAAAAACGTCCATAAATAGAGTTCATAAAGACATGAGTGGCATTAGAGAGAGCGTCGCGCTTACATCGTCCGGGAGTACGTCGTTTTAGCTTCGTCCAACAACAAGAACAAAAAAAGAAAAGTTCACAAAAAATAAAGGTGGAGTCGTACGCAGAGAAGCGTTCGCTGCATTGAGAGTCCGCCTCCTTCAAAAAGGCTGCAGGTGACGCTCGTGTCTCTCTGTCCGCTTCCTTCCCAGAGTCCTTTGCTTCCTTATTCCAGCATGCTCATTAGTTTATCATTTTGCCTAAAGGCAGTAGCACTGAGGGTACTGTTGGAGGACTGTACTGCATGTGTGTATGTGTGTGTACAAGTAGGACGGAGCCCCAGTTTCAGAGACAGGACTTGTGTTTATGGGAGCTTAGTTGTGTCTAACCGGGTTCATATGTACCGTTACTCTACGTATGCGACTGTTACTGTGTTTGCACCTATTTCTATTTGTGTGTTTGCTTAAATACAGGTGTGTGTACGTGTGTATTAGGTAATGGAGGTTGAGATAAAGCACGGAGGGCGGGGGCCTCCCTCACACTTCGCTCTCGGTGGAGGGCTTGCGCGTGGAGGCCCAGCCGGTGTCGGGCAGGCTGTGCTGGGCGTGGCGCTGCGGGGTGATGGCCGAAGGGGTCAGGGTGGTTATGGAGGAGCATTCGGACGCCTCCTCCTGGAGGAGCTGCTCCGTCTCGCCGTCGTCTAGCGAAGCGCTGCTGGCCTGCAGGGACACCGTGTCTGTGCGCATGCAGGTGTGCAGGCCGCCTCGAGACGGCTTGATCTGTTTTAGGTCGTCCCAGTAAAGCTCCTCATTGGACAGAAGACACACGCCCTCCACGATGCGGATCTTCTCCTTGGTGTAGCCTCCGTCCACTCCACCCTGGACAGCGAGACAGGATTAGTCTGAGTGATGGTCTCTACATTTGGTTTTAGTTTAACGGGAAAATCCACCCTCAGGTCCTCCTCAGTCTCTTCAACAACACTTTCTAACATGTGATGAAACGTGTTTTACCTCCAGCCTCTCCTTCTCTCTCCTTCACTTCTTGTCACATGCACTTTTCTACCTTCCTCTCTTTCTTTTTAAAGAACAATCACAGTTTATTGATGTTAAAATCGGCTACACAAACATTAAAAAAAGCTTAAGTTCAACCTGTTAAAGGTGGATTTCCCTTTTAGGATTAATCAGAAACCAACTGCACGACACTCCAGAACAAAGAAGTTACCTTCAAACACAACCCATGCACAGCGATTTGCCTCCCTTTTAGAAATGCTGCGCTTCAGTTAGTTCTTTGGTTTTCAGATTAAGGCGCTTCAGATAAAGGATTACCATGATTCTACTGCTTAATGGCACAAAAACAAGGAGATAGCGTTATTTTTCCAGAGCAAATGGACTTATGCTATAGTGCTGCGTATAATACTCATGGACAAATTATTCAGTCTGTCGTAGCAGGAATAATTTGGACATCTCCAGCATGAAAAAATACATACGGTAGGCGTGGAACAGCTGCTGAAACAGCAAAATGACCCAAAGCAGCTCAGCTGGCATCACTGTCAGCACGCTTACCTGAAGCTGCTGCTTCTTCTTATTATTATTTTTATTTACGAGCAGCATACAAGCAGCTTTCCAGTATTTTAAAGGAGTTCTTTGACAGCTGGTGCAATGGGTTGCGATAAACAGAGAACTGGAAATGGGTTTAGCTTCATATCCATGGCTCATAATGATGCATGAAAGAAAAAATCAGACGTCCTTAACTTCTATAATTATTTTCTCTCTTTTGACAAATACCAAGGTCTTACTGGCAGTGGGAGCTGGTGGGTTTATGGGAAATGTAGTCTTGAGTTGAAGAAATGTTATCTATTACATCACAGTTCTGACATAGAGGCTATCAATGTCAGCACCGTTCTCTTAGTTCTTAATAGTGATTTCAAGGCTGAGAGATGCAGCACCTTTAATGCAATCGGCCATATTGTCAGTGAGGTGTTGACCTCAGTGTAGGTTCGAGATAAAATAAAGGTTGAATGAAAATCTGTGCATAAATTTAGATTCCCGGCTTGCTGAAATGTCAGTTTCACGAAAAATCCTGATAAGTAGCATCAACATTGACATGCCATTGATCACAGAGCTCTGAAACTGCACCAAAGAGAGAAATTATTCATTTTTGGAAAGCAGGTTGCATGCAGCAAAAAGACAGAAGAAATGAAGGAAAATAGCAGAGGACAAGTGAGAGAAAACAGAGCTGGAAAGGACACAACTCCTTCATGCTGTGTAACTACCTCTCCACGGGACAAGTGGGTCAAAAGATAAAGGGGGAGAGGGAGTTGTAGGGATGAGAGAGCTGCAGTGAGGAGAGAGAGGGGGGAGAAAAGGTGAGTGCTGATGTCTGTCACCTGCTCGCGTCACATGTTAAAACAGTTCAACACAATCAATCTGGCCAGAGACACCTACACCTACACAGTCTGTGATCATTCATGGATTCACCTTAAATCCATTCATCTGTTAAGCAAAAAAATACATCCCCCGTTTTCACCGCGGCGTCCACACTGTCCGTTACCTCTTTCTTATATCGAAGCTGGTTGTATATTGGAGGCTTCTGCGACGCCTCGATCTTCACTTCCTGTGTGGACGTCCGGTACGAGGGGTTACTGTAGGTCAGGTTGCTCACTCCCGGGTCAGCAAACTTTGACTTCTTATGTCTGTCAAACAGGAAGAAAACAGTTCGTGGCTTATAATGTGAACTATGTGCAGCGTAGCCGACGTCACGACGCCCTCTGTTCAGGATATGGGACAAAGAAAATGAAGAAACAGAGGACTGACCTGTAAATAATCAAAGCAGCAATGAGGATCAGGATTGCCAGGACGGTCAGAACTCCACCAATCACATAGCTGATATGAAGTCCTTCTCCTTCAACAGATGACACAGATATCAGTGACTAACCCTGGTGGCTTTGCTCAACACAACATGAGACAGATCTTAATGCGTTTAGCTTAGCTTAGCTTCACCCGTCGCAGGGACGGAGGGTAGTTGTGGGAAAGACTCCCTTATTTACAGCCTGTCAGCGTTCACATCATCTCAAACTCAAGACGCAGTTGCAGGTCTGATTGCGTTTCTCCTGCTACGTTAACACTGAAAGAACTCAAACTTTGAGTGACAGCTGTGTGACTGCAGAGCTGCTCCTGTGAGGGTTAAAAATACTGTGCATCTTGTACGTATATCACCATAAACACTTCAAAACAGCTTTTATTGAGTTGTTGTTTTAATTTATCTGTTGAGTTTGCATGTTTTATTATTAGCATTAGCATTGTTATTACCTCATTTCATTTGTATTTTGTCACTTTAAAGACAGACTTTGGTTGGCTTCAGCATCCATATTTGTTTCCTTTTTCAGACACTTCCGTATCATTTGTGCAGATATATCAGGGCAGTTTCCCAGTCGTAATTGCTCGGTGGTTGATGTGAACGCTATTCACAAGTTGGAAACTGGTAATTACTGTCACTCCCACACAAAGTTACTGTGGCATTAGCAAAGCTAAAATGGAAGCGGGGGAAACTTGGAAAATACACGCTCTTACAACTCAAAAGCTGTTATCATGTTAGCTAACAAGCTAGATACAAACAGGCACAACCAACTTTTACCTAGCTGCCAAACAAACAAGATACAAGGTGTGAATAAGAGGCTGTTGCAAGGTGTTCTTTCACACTTTCCATACAGCTACGCTAGCAGTTTCCCCCTACTTCCAGTCTTTGAGCTAAGCTAGGCTAAACTCATGCTGGACTCATCTCATGGATGAAAGCACTGCGTTGCTTCGCTGCAGAGCTGAACGTTTGTTCCTTTCAGAGCACACGTGATGTGCAAACGGCCGAGGAGAGGAGTCTGTCGAGTGCTTACCATGAGGAGCCGTCACCACGTTGCTCAAGCAGCCTTCCTCGTTCAGGTTCTTGTCAGTGCAGCTGCAACAATAAGACAGAATCTCAGAGAATGGGACTTGCAGTTTTTTCCAGGGTCTTTGGGAAGAGGTTGTGTAGTATTACTGCTGGTTCAAAGCCTCATTGTGTTTCCTGATGAACAATTACATAATACTCTTCTATGGGATGAGAAAACCCTCCAACCTTTCAGTTCATAAAAGGCTTGAGAGCACTCACAGTTTTTTTTCTTTTGAGCAAAATGAACATGCTTGTTCATGCTTATTCATGTTCATTTTTCCAATCACTGCTCTTTCTTATAGAGCACCTCTTTAATTGAGGTGAACTCAGTTGAAAACCCGGCAGCATCTTGTGCTGTAACGTGCTGCTAATAGACACAGATTGAAAAACAAAAGCTGCGTTTGACGTAGCAGCGATGCCACAGGTGTGTTTTCCCAGTGGGATAAGTGACAGCACTCTGACATGTGTTTAACATTTTGGAGCAGGTAGAGTGATGAATCACGTCCTGTTAAGAAACTACTCCAGTGGAGAAGCAGACGTACTTCACCACTGAGGGTCCTCGGTGTGGAGTCTCTGTTGGAGCTTTGGGGATCTTGTTGGGGACGGGAGTGCTGCTGGTTCCTCTGGCAGGAGCGGTGGGGACGTAACCTGAAACTGTTAAATACATGCAGATCAGAGCCTGAACTTCTGGTTTAGTTCACGTTTTGGTGATTTAAGATATGTTTTCACACTGTATTTCCTTTAGCCTGGGATAACTGTGGCTGGGATAATCCTGCTATGAAAACTTCTTAGCAGCTAAGAATATGGGATTAGGGCTAAAACTTGCTGGCAAGGTCCCGTTTGGTCCAACATTAAAAAATCCGGTGAACACTGCACAAACACTCACTGGTGGAGCAGGGTCGCCCATCTGGCTCATCAGGGCAGGCGCACACAAAGCTGTTGGTCTTGGCGAAGCAGAGGTGAGTGCAGCCGCCATTATTCACCCCACAGAGGTTGGTACCTGAATGAGAGGAGAGGAGTACTGACAAGTGGCACCGAACAGTCTGAGAGGTTTATTTGAAAGCGTTTACTGATCTGGTCAGAATGATGAGATCTGAATTCTGAACGTTCTTTCTCTACTTAACAATTTACAGAAAAGATGCTCGAACAAATCCATCACGTTCAATTAATTAACGTCACGGCCACTGGGATCAGATTTCTTTTGACAATCCCTGCAGCAAAAAAGGTTACTGAATGTTAAAGGTTACTAACGAGCTTCTGTCCAATTAACAAGCTTCTTGTAAATCCATGTGACTGCTAATTAAAAGTGTTGCTTTGTTCTCACACGGTGCACAGGGACGTAACAACAGAAACAAATCCGATGAGGTTAATTTCCTCCACACAAGAAAACTCCAAGACTCTCTTTTTGAACTTTATATAAATCTCTCTAGACTACATGACCAAGTGGAAGATGCCTATTGATGGAAAAGCACTATAAAAGGTGGGATGCTGGTGTTTGTTTAACATGACGATGCTACGAGTTACAGGTGTCCCTATCCAAAGAGAACCTCACACAAACTCAATCTGAGCGTAGGAAGCTCCGACCATGAACATTTTCAGCTTCATTTTTGTTCAGATTTCTTCTTCTTGGGGGCTGCAGTCTGCAGTGTTGTCATGAAAATATCCAGCTAACATGTAATCAAACAGCTACGAGTGACTCATATTGACTATTTTAGATCAAATTAGTATAAATTCCTGCGTCAAATGGCAGTTTAATTACATCTTCAAAATGATGTTTTTCTAATGAAAAACAACAAACTGAACACCAAACTGATCTCCTCTGCCCCTACGTTCACTGCCTTATATATTCCAAGCTCACACATTCACATCAGTCTCCGCTGGTTCAACACTTTGTGCATCAGTGTCCTCACAGGAAGCGCTGATTCACACAGTGAGGTCTCTGCTGTCTCTGTGTCAGCTGGCGGCGTCAGAAGAAAAGCCTCCTCACCTGTCTGTCTGTGAGGCGACACCACTATAATGTCCATGAGGCCCTCCACGTTGGCCAGCACGGTTTCCTTGTTCCGGCCGGTGTGCTTGTCCACCCGTTGGATGGACTTAGTCTGCCAGTCTGTCCAGTAGATCCAGCGGTCTTGCTGCGAGAGTCGGGAGAAAGGAGTTAGAGGGGAGGACACCGGCTTCAACTGGGGAAACGAGGGAGAAGAAGAGAGGAGAGGGGAAAAACACAGACAAGGAGCAGGGGTATGGGAGGAAGAAAGGGAAGGGAGAGAGGAGGAAGAAAAATGAGGGTCAGAGTGGAAGGGAAGAAGAAGAAATGGTTAAGTCGAATGAGTTCAGCATGAGTTGGAGGACGGAGAGACGACCAGCGAGAGCCACACGGTGAACCAATGAGTGAAAGAGAGCAGGTGAGTGGAGGAGGCAGCCAGGAGGAAGGGTCAGCCCAGTGATTGAAAGCTGAAGGTGAGGAGGGGTGAGGGGGGGTACCTGCGTGAGGGCGAACGGGTGGGACACCGGGCTGACGAGGATCTGACGCAGTTTCCCGTTCAGGTCCGAGCTCTCGATTCTGTCCAAGTGGGCGTCCACCCAGAAGATCCTGCAGGACGGCACGATTCAAAAACACACGTCTTTAAGCTGCAAGTACAGCTAAGCTACGTTAGCATGTGAGTGAATGGCATGTAGCACGCAACATTCACACTGATGCCAGCATTTAACATTTAGCTTTAACACTGCCTGCACATACATTAGCATGCTATATGTTAACGCTAGCATGGGAACATGTTCACAGAGGCATGTTTACATGATAACATAAGGACAAACTGATGCCTTCCAGTGCAACTCTGCAATAAACATTGTCATCTTTAGGTCATACGTGTTGTACTGAATTACATAATATTGCAAATATTTAGGGTATCCATATCTTGTACTTTTCTGTATTTATATGGTGCTTTACTGTCCTTCCTCAGACACGCTTTGCTGTCTCACCTGCGAGTGTCATAGTCCAGAGTGAGGCCGTTGGGCCAGCCCAGATCGGTGTTGATCAGAACCTTCCGGTCCGAGCCGTCCAGGTGAGATCGCTCAATCTTTGCAATGTGACCCCAGTCAGTCCAGAACAGGAACCTGCAGAGACGAGGCTAAACTGGTGAGGAAACTTTCGATCGTACTGATAAACCAAAAAAATACCTGCATCTGTGTGACCCTAAAGCCCCCTCTGCTCCGCTCTCACCCTTTGCTCGGGAACACAGCGATGGCTCGCGGTTCATCCAGACTGTTGTTGACCAGGACTTTGCGGCTCGTTCCGTCCAGGCGGGCTACCTCGATGGTGTTGCGCCCAGTGTCGGTCCAGTACATGTTCCTGGACACCCAGTCTACAGCCAGTCCGTCTGTGGTCTTCAGGCCCTGGCTGATCACCGTCTCCATGCCACTGCCGTCCAGGTTCGAACGCCTGAACAACAAAGTCAGGGTGGTTGACATATGACACGATATGGTAACCATTGTTTTTGTTCTGCTCTATCTTAATGTCAGATAACTTTTCAGTTATTTTGGTATAAGTAACATTTTTAATTTTTCACTTTTTTGAAGGAAATAATTTGTCAAAGTGGGATTCAAAGTCTTTTTTCTTTCTCTATAAAAAGAAAAAAGACTGACTATCAACAATAACACAAAGGCAAACATCATCCAGAATCTGCCTTTCTTTCCATCATCTACTGTATTTTTAAAGTATCTCCAGATGACAGCCAACGACTGACCTTGATAAACACAATAATGAGAAAATGAATGTAATGAAAGCTAAAGCAGAAATGGCAAGAGCGAGTTTACGTGTAGACATGCTTGTGTTCACACCTGATAACGTCCAGGGTGACGTCGGTGTAGTAAAGTTTCCCGTCCACGCTGTCGTAGTCCAGCGAGATGACGTTGTGCAGCTCGGGCACCGGCACGTGCACGTCGGTGTGGTCGTTGGTGTCCAGGGAGATCCTGCGCACGCTGACGCGGTTGGAGAAGAGCAGGAACGTCTCCGGCGAGTCGTCACATGACCTGCCGTCTCCCTTGAGCAGGATGCCAGTGGGACAGGCGCAGGACGTGCCGTTGGGACGAGGCAGGCACAGGTGGGTGCAGCCCCCGTTCCTCCTGCCGCACTTATTAAAACCTGAACGGGCCAGAGACAGAAGGACTGATGCTTCACATAAAGCAGGAACACAGACGGCCTTTCCTCACACGTGTCGCACTGCTTCTGCAACTACACTGAAAACAGAAGCTAACAACAAGACAACGAGACAAACAGCTCTCTTTAGTCAGAGGCAAATGTGCTCTTCTGATTGGACGGCTGAGGAAAAGCTGTTGAACGCTCCTCCAGAAACATGAAACTGGCCACGTGGACATAAAAGCAGGCACCCGAAGCCCTAAATGCTTCAAACCCAGTGGAATCAGCTCGGAAAGAGTTGGCCTCTACTGCTAAACCACATCTAAAGAGTTCACCGCCCAAAACAGAATAATGTGAGGACACCAAAAACAGACATGGAGGAATACAATCCAGGGGAACCACAAAAATGAATAAAGTGAGAGTGAAACAAAGGTCACTGAGCAGAATTACGAAGCTGAGAAACCTGCAAACTACAAACACAACACGCTGTGTAGAGCAGGTCCTGAGATACTGACGAGGAAGTAAAGGAATCAGCAGCCTGTTTGTAACGCAGGTGCTCTGCTCAGAGTATGTGGCCTCAAAGCTCAAGCTGAGTGAACAGAAATCCACTTCCTGTCCCTGGACTCACCCAGTGGCCTGTCCCTGTCCACGGCCTGGATGTCCATCAGGCCCGGCAGGTTGGCTCGCACCGTGATGGTGTTGGTCCCGGTGTTCTTGTCGGCTCGCTGGATGCTGCGGCTCTGCCAGTCGGTCCAGTAGATGTGGGAGCCCAGCAGGGTTAAACCATACGGGTGCTGGACTGGAGTCACGAGGGTGCGGCGATTCTGCCCGTTCAGGTCGGACGACTCGATCCGCTGGATGGGAGAGCGATGACAGGGGTTACCGCCGTGAAATGTTTTTCTCGTCATGCATTTACATTTTAGACAGTTAGCAGTTTGCCAGTTCACCTTCACATCGCAATTTGTTTGTGACGTGAAACTTCGTGTGACATCACCAGGCGTCATTACTGACCTCGGTGTGAGCGTCGGCCCACAGTAACTGTGAGCCGGCCATGTCGATGGCCAGGCCGTTGGGCCAGCCCAGGTTGTTACTGATGAGGACCACGCGGTCTGATCCATCCATCGCTGAGCGCTCCAGCTTAGCGTGCTCCCCCCAGTCTGTCCAGTATAAATAACTGGAGAAGTGAGAGGGAGAGAGATCAGACAGTGTGAGGAGACTAAAAGTAGGATGGAGATACTGTGTGAGAAAACAGCGAAGTAAAAAGCTTCAGCAGCCTCACCCCATCTCATGGTAGAGGGCGATGGCTCGAGGGCTGTCCAGGTTTTGCCAGACGAGGACTTTCCTCATGGAGCCGTCCAGGTTGGCCACCTCGATGCGGTTGGTTCCCGTGTCCGTCCAGTAGATCTTCCTGCCGACAGCGTCCACCGCCAGGCCATCGGTAGTCATCAGTCCTGCGTGGAGAGACGCACACGTGGAGTCAAGACGCCGTGACCGGGTGGAGTTAAACAGCATCGCACAGGTAAACCGTCCTCACCTGTAGATATGATGTCCTCGTGCGCTTTTCCGTTGATGTTGGCTCTGCTGATTTTCTTCAGCGTGCTGTCCGACCAATACACTTTTCCTGCGGGAGGCGCCACATACGCACGTAAGGATTCTACATCAGAGGTCTTTTTGAAAAAAAAAACTGGCATATTAAAACTTTGAGAAGACGAGCGAACCTTCTTTGGGGTCGACCCCGATGGCGATGGTGTTCTTCATGGAGCTATTCACAGCCAGGACCACATCCGCGAAATAGGGGATATCCAAGGAAACCATCCTGATGTCTGTCCTCCGCGCAAAGATCAGGAAGCTGCTCATCCCTGCACACACACACACGCACGCACGCACGCACGCACGCACGCACGCACGCACGCACGCACACACACACACACACACACACACACACACACACACACACGCACACACACGCACCCACAGCACCAGCCGGTCAGAATACAAAGGGAGCTAACGTGCTTTTATCTTCCTGACAAAAGCTTTTGGCATTAACGCTTTGAACCTGTTTTTGCACAGTTTTACAGGCTTAAAAATATATTTTTCTGGGATTTTATCCCAACTATTGTTTTTCTTTTTGTACTTTCTTTTGAAATGAAAGTGTTTTGAGTTTTGGCACTACCTCTCCCATCATGCCTTTGGTGATGCACATTCTGCAGTATAATGCAGGCTTACAGGTCAATGAGTTACATCAGATGTGGGAATCTGAGCTGTAAACATGAATGCTAAGACAACAATAAATCTTAATCTTAATAAAGTTATAATGAGCTTCTTCTATATGTGGTTTATGAGCACATTTCTGGGCATTTATCTTGTCCAACATGGAAACTGCGATGCTCCCTCCATTTAAATATCTGGGTCAAATGTTTCTGAAATGCAGACAGAGGTCGTTTCGTACCAGGCGTGCACGTCTTCCCATCCGTCTGCAGGTTGATGCCGGTGGGACAGGCACAGCTGGAGGCTTTGGGAGCAGGAGCCAGAAGACAGAGGTGGCTGCAGCCTCCATTATTCACCGAGCACGGGTTTTGCACTACAGATGGAGACACACAAACAGACTCAGCTCACCCACCGTCCTACTTTCTAGGTCATCTTAGAAGCAGGGAACGGAAAGAGAATGGAAGGATTCGAAGCACACAACACTTGCAGATACAGAGAGCAAAACCCTTCGGGGGACACAGGAGGGGCCCACACATCAGTGAGATCAGTGAGGTTTCAGTTTGGTATGAGCCCCGAGGCTCTCTGCCCTCTCACCAGCGATCTGCGTTCATCTTACCTGTAATCCTCCCAGTGTCAGCAGAGACACGGGATCTGAGCTCAGAGAAAAGGCGGCAAAAAAACAGCAAAAAGAGACAGAAGATTGTTTTTCTTTGGTCACAAGGGACTGAACAAGAGGACAAGTTAAGTGTCGTCCATAAGCACACAAGGCACCATTTCCATTCATATAGTTCATATCTCTGAATTTGAAGTAAAATAATGACTTTTAAGTGAGTGAAATGTTGAATGAATTAAATTAGAGCTTCTTCGAGGTCTATACTAAATAAACATGATGTGCTTCTACTACGCACAACCAGACATCTGACTGTTTAACCCTCTGCTGCTTTTCTCATTAGCTAAGCTAATGCTAACAGGGCCAGCCGCTCTGTATTTCAGAACCCTAGATTCCCTTTTTTCACGCTACTAAAAATGGTGAGACTTCCTGCACTGACTGATTTAAAATGATGAAGGTCTGAACTAAAGCACTGTAGTCATTATTTCTTTCATTTCAGATGCAACAATTCCAGACAAAACACTGTCACCGCCGGACTTCTTGCTGATTGCGCTGCACATGCACGCTTCAGCCGTGATCTACCACCGACCTGTGTCCCGTAGCCGGTGGAACATGTGAATGTCCATGAGGTTCTCCAGGTTTTCGGCCAGCGTGTGTCGGCCCAAGCCGGTGAGCTTGTCGGCGCTCTGGATGCTCTTGGATTGCCAGTCTGTCCAGTACAGCTTGTCCTGATGTACGGTCAGGCCAAAGGGGTGGGGCAGCTGGCTGCCAATCAACACCTGTTCGCAAAAACAGGAGCACAGAGTTTAGTTTGGTGCTGAATGAACAGAACAGCAGTGTGAAAACATCAGCTTTATGAGGATAAACGTGAACAGCCTTCACCTGTCGGTCAGAACCATCAAAGTTGCCAAACTCAATAGTCTTCATGCCGGCGTCGGCCCAGTACAGGCGTTTGGTCTCGTAGTCAATGGCGAGCCCGTTGGGCCACGTCAGATTGGATGAGATGATGACGATGCGACTGGAGGAGTCCATCCCTGCACGCTCGATCTTTGGGTTGGCACCCCAGTCGGTCCAGTACATGAAACTACGAATAAAGTGAACGAATGAATGAGAGCGCCATGCAAAGATCAGCTTTACACGTCACTCGTTAAACCTTTTTAATCATCTCACCCTCCGATCGGGTCGACGACGATGTCCCTGGGCCGGTCCAGGTTCTCCCATATCAGGACAGTCCGCATGCTCCCATCGGCATTAGAAACCTCGATGCGATCCGTACCTGAGACACCCAAGACGCAACATGAAGTCCAAGAGCAGGTGACAGCACATAACACACCGGAAATATGGATTTATGCAACAATACGTGAAATGGGGCCGTTTACCAGCATCGGTCCAGTAGAGCTTACTGGTCACCCAGTCAATGGCCAAACCTGCTGGACTCTCCAGACTGGTGTCCACCACCACCTGGAAAAACAGGGACAGCAGAGATCTGAATGTTCTGAGCCTCAGGTTATATCTGGAACATCTGAGCCCTACGACGAGCTCAGATCCACACTTAAAAATAAAGACAGATAACACCTGACATCAACGACATCTGACACTGACACTGATGAACCAGGAGGATAAATATTAAGACATAATTACTTCTCACATTATTATTACATTTTTTTTAGACTTGATGACCAGAGTGTTTTTGTTTATGGGGTCTTATGTGTGTTGTTTCTGGGCCTCTGCAGGTCGACTTTGTGCTGTGGACGACACAGAGAGCTGAATCTGACACAGAGCAACCGAGCTCCACTCCGACACGATCCTCTACAGAGCATGAATTGCTGTTGCACTGTCACATCGACCCCAGCAGGTGGCAGTATTGCACAGACTTAAATCCTACTGTCCTCTGCTGCTGCTGCTGCTGCTGCTCTCTGATAAGTCCGGGACGGATGATGAGAGACGGTGGGATTTGAGCTGAGCTCAGACTGCACACGTCACTGACCTCCTGCTTGGTGCCGTTCCACAGCGCTCTGTTGATGGAGTCGGTGGTGACATCCGTCCAGTAGATGTAGCCGTCTTTGGCGTCCCAGTCCAGCGCCACGGCGTTGCGCACATCAGCCAGAGGGATGACATCATCGGACATGTCCTCTGTATCGAAGCTGACTCGTCGGATGTCCGTCCTTCGGGCAAAAAGCAGGAACTTGTCAAGACCTGATTAAAGACCAAAGGTCTTCTGTCAGTCTTCTAGGTTTAACAGTGGGGTCAACAGTGAACACAGCAAAACAGCACTAACTCACAGACAACGAGCAGCCCTGAGAGGGCGAATCCAACCAAAGCGACTGATCAATAACATGAATCATAACTCACACAGTTATCCAGAATGATGATAAGACAATGTTTTAGAATGTTTTCATGATCACAGGGTGGGCCAGTGTCACAGGGTGAACGTAACCAGCCCATTTTGTTAGCTGCACTCAACTTTCACATGTCAAATTTTCACATCCTCTGACAACCCACAGTCAGGCAGATTACATGCATGTGACCGGATTATCTTTTCTCAATTAACGCTGAAACACTGACTGTTGAATCAGTGGATTTTCCTTTAGCTCCGACTCTCTATGAGCCGCACAGACCAAAGGTGACAGACCAAAGTTACAAAAATGTTCTGTGGGTTGTGGATGTCTTGTAGTAAAAACTAAAAACTACATCAAGAAATTACTTCAATTGTATCTTAATGCATTCAGTAACTGTAGTTATCGTAACATTAATGAATAAACATGGCACATCCACTCACACATGACACGTCTCAGCTGCAGGCGCTGAGGCACTCACCGTCGGCACAGTTGTAGTGGTCCACCTTCTTGAAGCCGGTGGGACAGGCGCAGGTGTACGTCTTGTTGCTGGGGAGACACAGGTGGCTGCAGCCCCCGTTGTTGCTGCCACAGCGGTTCCTGCCACCTACAGGAGAGACAGAGAATAACGGCTCAGTGCATTTTGGTTTCAACCGGTTCTCGTTCCCAGAGTGTCGGAGCATGAAGCTTTCGAACACGCTGATGCTGTAAACTGGTGGTTAGGTTTAGGCCCCATGACTACTTGATTAATTTAGGAAAATTCACTCTTGGTTTCTCAGGGGACACGACGCCCAGTCTCCTGCGTCAAAGTCATGTTTGTCTGACCCATCCATCCACCCGCCGTCCTCCATCTGCTGGCTTTCTCGCTCTTTATGCTCTGAGTGTCTAATACTGCTGTTGGCGGGTTTGCAGTGGAGTTGGTTGAAAACCTGAAGCATCTCACACAGACGCTGAAGTTGTGCCGAAGGGCGCGACAAAGCGTCGTTATTTGACGCTCTGGGAAAGAGACCAGGCTCTCAATGGTTTGTGTGGTGTGATGCAATCGACCACGGACAATTTCACGCATGGCCGATGTCTCCAAAATAATGCTGTGAGGAACAAGTTTTAATGACTGAGAGCAGTCAGCAAAACTCCAAAAATAAAGAAATTTCCTTTGAACTGATTTAAGAGGCATTTCGTTTCTTTTCAGATATATGCATTCAAAGGAAGAGCTCAACATTTGGGAATATGCTTGTTTACTTTCTGCAGTTCTGCATTTATATGCAAAAGCACAACTTGTGGATTTGACATTTCTGTTTGTGTAAGAATTAAACAAACAAGGCAGAACATGTTGAGTGAGCTTCACAGACGCTGGCAGGAAGTCTTCTTCTTCCGGATGGAGCGAGGTTATCAGGCTTTACGCTGAGCTTAACTTCTTCACTTTTCATGTCATCATTTACTGTCAGGGACAACGCACATTGATCAACGTGGCTGTAAACATGCTCGTGTTAGCCAAAAGGCTCATCTTCAGCTGCTGTGCCTCGGCCAGATGCTAAATTAGCCATTGGAACCACAATGAAACCCACAAAATGTAAAACAGCAAACAGCTGAACGGGATGCGAGGCCTCAAAGAGTCAGGCAGCATCACGCAAAGCAGGACGTTTACAGTGCAGGCAGTTAATACAGAACAACGCTAAGCAGACAGGCGGTAAAAACACGGCAACATGAAATCACATCATATTACAGGAGAAGAAGGTGAAACCAGAAGGGAAGCGACCTGATGAGCAGACTAAAAGCCACGAACACGAGAGCAGACATGGAAAGTGTCTGTGTGCTTTTCGATCAAGCTGAGCGTCGATGCTGAGGAACATGAGAGTCATTATATCATCTTTAATGAAAGGATGTTCCAAAGCCGGCTGTCTGCTCGGAAGATGTTCTCCCCCTCGGGAACAACTGCGTCCCCTCTTACTCTTGATCTGCTTAATCTCTCGCCAACGTTTTTCTGAAAAATGGTTGTAGCAAATGTGCTAATCCATTAAGAATTTTGTTTATTGGAGAAACACTGTGCAATTCAATACGACTTCCCAGCAAAGGAGAGCGCATCTAGGAAATGTGTCAGTCGTGGCTTTTAGGTTTATTTTCCAGGGCCTGGAGAGCTTGTTTTTACAGATCGGACAGGCTTTATTATGGCATCAGCGGTAAGAGACCGAGTGGTTCCACAGTTTGTTGTATGTGAGCGTGGAAATAAACCGCTGCAGCTTCAGGTGTCTCTGCAAGCAAATCTGAAAATGTTTAGGTTAGGTTTTTCCAATAACTTGCTTTTTTTTTTTTTTTTTTTTGAAGTGATGACACCAAGGAATTTAAAACTGGAATGGAAATTTTCCATTATCTGTTTAAGTTGAAGAGCAGCTTACTCACACGTTTCTCACGTATAAAGTCCTGAATCATATGCAGTAATACACCTTCATATTTAGTGGACAGACATGAGAACAGAGTAAATACGTCGAGCTAGTCCTTTAACTATGAAGCATGAGAGAACGCAGTACATCCTTTATGTATCTCACACTGGATATAAATACTGAAGAGTTCTATTTGCGAAACCAGCTGAAGTGCACATGGACTGCAGAGCCTTCTGCTCCTCTGACGGTCGCAGCGTGAGTTCGGCTCTGTTCCACTCACACATGAGCCTGACCTCCCTCTGCCAGCACAGAGGCAGCTCCAGAGTCCACATCAGCGCTGCACCGCGACACTGTTTTATCAGCATGATAAGCAAAACTTTCTCTTGGCCAGAACTCAAGTTCAACACGGTTTGTTAGTAAAGAACACAAGTCTTTGCTGTCATGCTGATAAAATACCTCGACCGGCCAGTTCACTGCAGGGTCTAACGCCAGCGCACCGGATCACTCCATCACCTCTGGGTTTGCAGTTTCCGGTTCTCCACCCTTTTCTCCACCCTGACTGCTCGTTTGATGTGTTGTTCAGCATTTTGTCCGCCTGCCTGCTGCATGACAACGTTTTCTACTGCTTCAGGCTGCACGCTTGGCGGCTCTTTGTTCTCGCCCAGAATTCACCTGAGAAAAACCCAACCAATCACAGGCAGATTTGAAGGGATGTGGATGGATGTGGACCACGCAGCCATGTGAGGAGCCTCTAAGCCGCATGAATGGAGAACGCCGCTTTTCTTTAGCCTTCAACTCAAGCTGAATGAAACTTTTTACAGATACAAGGTTCTCACAGGACAGCGGCAGCCAAAATCTAACATCATCAGTGTGGACTTCATCCATTTCTTGGTCCTGTTTATCAAGATCAATGTTCTGAACTCCTCCATCGTGACGCTGCTGAGTCGCTGTTTCCTGACCTTGCTGTCATTTGACAACAATGACAGAAGCAGATACAGAATGTTCACAACAACAAGAACAACAACAGCAACAACAACAACAACGCAGCCTTTCATAAAACTTATTAAAACACACAGAGCAGCGTGTTCTGTGATGAACCGGCCTTCACCAACATTACACCTCCACCTTCCACTTCATTTAGCTCCCATCTGTCCTCTGATTGTCCCACAGGGGGCACTGGCTGCTCTCACTCGAGGTGTGGACTAATTCCTGGGACGTTTCAGGGATGTTTCACAAACTTTAAAGCTAACGTTTAAACACGGCCGCGCACCGACCTGCAGGCTGCCTCTGGGGGTGCAGGGTGTGGATGTCCATGGGGAAGTGCAGCTTGTTGCGGATGATCTCCTGGTTCTTGCCCGTGAATTTATTCGCACTGTTGATGCTCTTGGTGTGCCAGTCAGTCCAGTAGAGGCTGTCCTCGAACACCGTGATGGCAAACGGGTGTGGCAGGCCTACAGAGAGAGAGAGAGTCAGAGGTTTGAGAGAGGCTGATGAAGTGAGCAGTAACACCAGCAATGGCATTTTACAACAGAGTGAGCAAAAATATAATGATTCAGTGAAGTTCACATGGACGTTTAAGTCCAAACGCAGAAAGACGGAGAGATCAAATGTGCTTGGCTTGTCCCACCAGCGCTCTCTAAACATGCTCCCATTCAGCACTGTGGGCTTGGCTGATGTCATATCGTCCCCATTTCGAGCTGCTTTCAATTACTCTGCCTCTCATTGGCCTGTAGCTGGTTAAGTTGAGGCCAGAGTGGCCAAAAGCAGAGACGCTCCATCGGTTTCCTTATTTAATGTGATTTTTCCGTCCAGAATTTGAAAGCAAGATTGAAAACAGGCCTTAAACCGGGTCAGACTGATACTGGACTGATATCAGCCCGTTCTGGCCTTGGTCAGCAATAAAATTTTATTTGCTTTGTTGATTTGAATCATTTATATGGCCGCTTTTAATGGTGCGTATACAGTTTGCGAGCTCTAATCCAAGAACAGTCGTAGAAGTTTCCCTTTAATTGAAGACTTTTAGTGCCTGTTGATGGTCTAAAGAGGTTTTTTTGAGCGAAACAAGTGAAATGTACTAACTATCTGTGATTATTATATTTTATTAAGATGCTTCACATCTTGAGAACAGGATGCTTCTCAAACACACATAGTTTTCAAATGTTTTCTATATATAAATATATACAAAGAAATTTCTATTTGCAAATAAGCAATAATCAAAGTATAGCTTTGTCTGGCAGCCACCACCCACACTAAAGAGAAGAATGCTTCACGTTTAACCATTTGTTGTTCGAACGTTGGCCGATAATAATGTGCTCATGTAAAAGCCTGTCTCTTATAGCAGGACGCAGATTCTCGAGTCTTTAAAAAGTGGCTCCATCAGAAATTTGCATCAAGGGTTTGAGTCTGAGGCTACTTTTGTCTAACAAATTGTTGACTTGTGCTGAAAACCGTCAGTCTCAGTGTTCACAGCCCAAATCGGTGGAACCGTGGCCTAAATGCTAACACGTGTAAGAGGGAACTCCTCGCAGATTCGTCTCCATTGGGAACATCTGTTCAGGGTGACTCCTCCACACTCGTGCAAATTAACGTTCCCTTCCTCTCTCCAGCTTAATCCTCCTCCCGCTGAAGCAGTCGCACAACCGGTTGGATGAGGGTGCCAAATGGATGGAAAAAGTGATTTCTGCTGCTGCACAGAGCCGCGGTGGCGGTGTGGCGAGCGTGCTGGCGCAGCTCGTTTAATGACAGTGTTTTACAGCACAGCATAAATGTCAAGTGGTAAATGGCTAAAACTGGAGAGAGACCAGAATAATAATGAGCCACGAGGATCGGAGTAATTGTGTGAGTGTGCGCGCCTGAGTGTTAGCTCAATGAGACTAAAGTTTTAGCTTTTTAATCAACTGAAACGTTTCATGAGCGACAAACTGTTTGTTCCATGCCCACACGATCCGGGCGAATGCACGTATGTTAGTGTAGACGAACAAAGACTGTAAAGACGAACTGTGCAGACACAATGACGACAGTTGGTCCTGCAGAGAGCCTCGACAGATCTACTGTTTAACTGTAAAACACTCTGCTTAGTCCGTGTCTTGGTCACAGTTCTTTCATGTGTAACTGCTGTGGTGCACTCCTTCCATCCCCTCTCTTGAAAGGTGGATGTCACAGACTGTTACCCTGAAACGCTGCGAGAGGCGGATGTCTGATTTGGAGATAAAGTCTTGGAGGACATGGGAAACATTATACGAGCTGGCTGTTTGTTCCGCTTGCATTTTCATCATAAGTTACCTCTGCTTTCAGGGTACTGACCGTGCATCATAGATAAGAGAGGTCACACAGAACAAAGACTTTCTCTATTGGCTGCATACAGTTTACCTACACTGCCTGCCTGCATGGTTACATGTGGGTTTTCAGACAAGCGTTACATCATAGATGATGTTTCCTGGTGTGTTTGAGAGTTGTAGATATGTAGATTTCAGTTGAATTACTTGCATGGCGAAGCGCAGATGGACTCTGATGTCATTATGAGCCCTGCGTTTCCTTCCTCCTCTATATTACAGTACATCTGCCTGCTACTCGCACCTTAGCATTGTGTCCTGAGTGTGGCCTCCTATTGTTTGAAATATGAAATATATACACTTTGCAGCGGACACAGAGGGACTTTTCTTAAAGTACATGAAAAATACAAAGTAGTTTTATACGTTATTACAGAGGAAATGTGATTTTTTTGCTGAAGAATCAGTCAAGACAGTTGAAACGGAGACATTTTCCCCAGTCCTCAGACGAGGTCCAGGTGTGTGTGAGGTGATACTGGCTGGATGTGTGTGTGTTTTCTGATCTTATCCTACCATGAGGGAGCCAACAGTGCACCCTCTTCCCTCCTCTGAGTCATCGACAGCTCCGAGGCGCCTGGTTTTGATACGGTCACCTTCTTTCTTGTCGTCCCTGCACCCCCAGCCCCCCACTCCCGCTCCTCTTTTTCCGGGACAGCTGGAGGGAGCAGCTGCAGGCCGACAGGGCATCAAACGTCCCACCCAGCCTTCACAGTAATGTCCCCTTTAATCTACATGTGGCACCTCCCGGTCCTTTCACGCCTCGCCCGAATCTGTCACACTCTCTATCTGCAGGTCACCGGCGCCTCCAGCTGGACAGAACACTGCTCAGCTTAGAGTAAGGACGGCAACGCGGGGAAAGCTTCAACATGTCTCCTTCTTTTATGTTTTTTACAATACAGCCAACCACGTACAATCACTGTGACGCCAGATTCAGCTTTGTCATGTCTTTTATTCTGCACAGCCTATCTTACACTCTCCAAACACTGAATGTCAGAATCAGAATCAGAAATCAGAAAAAGCTTTATTGCCAAGAATGCTTTTACACATACGAGGAATTTTTTCTGGTGAAATTGGTGCATGACACATCTACTAAAATATGACACATCTACTAAAATAAGAGCATAAAAAATAACAATTTAAATATATATACACAAGTCTGTCAACAGGAGAGTCACACTGGAATAACTCCCACATTCACCGCATTCAAAAAAAAAGAAGAAATGCAGCAGGTCTCACTGGCTGTTTTCCATGTTTCATCACACTGAACGATACTTTGATAAACGGCTTAATGGATGACAACACATTTCCTCTGAAGGGATGCCATGGTGTCAAAGGTTTGGGTACCGCTGGTGTAGGCCGAAAAGCCACTATGTCTAATTTTAACGTTCTGACTTGGCGACCCCTAGTGGTAGTATCAGAGAACTGCCTACACATTGTGGATATTCATGACCCTCAGAGGATGAAGCCTAATGACTGCAGTGAGTCACCATTAGGCCAAAGGTATTACTTGTATATGTAACTGCCAAAACATATGGGTAGACTGGCATGAAATTTAGTGCATTCATGCTCTCCAGAGGAAGAACCACGTCCACTTTGGACCTGAGCTTTCCTCGAGCGTCACCTTCTGGGAATAAGATTGGCTCTGCACACATGAAACTTCAGTCTAGTTGGTCAATTTCCATAAAGTCTTCTCTCCAGAGGATCAGCACTTTATATTTTATGACCCCACTGCCGAGTACACTAACTACAGCGCTCGGCGACACCTTGTTCCTTGGTGAAATTGAAGATATTGTGGTAAGATGTGTGAGCTGAGCTGTTGTCCACAAGGGGGCACTGTTTCATTAGTCTATTGCCATTATTGACCACAGGACTGATTGTCCAGTGTATCGTCATGCAGCAGACAGATCACTGCAGCACACAACGCTTGTCCTCAGGTTGATGTAGTCAGTGATCACGTCATGCCTACACACACACACACACACAGACACACACACACACACACACACACACACACACCCTTCTCTTCCTGTCCCCCACCTCAAGCTGCACAGGTGTGCAGACTGGATAGTGGCGTTATCCATAACACCCATCTGCTGTCCAGCTCCAGTGACAGAGGAGCTGGCACACATCCAGCTAGTGCTCTCAGTCACACACACACACACACACACACACACACACACACACACACACACACAGAAGACTATAGGTGTAGGGAGATAGACACTCGTTAACATTCCTGGGCAAAGCAGCTCTGAATGTAAGTATGCACACACACACACACACACACACACACACACACACACACACACACACACACACACACACACACACACACACGTCCCATTTGTCCTGTGTGTTGTCTGAGCAAACAGAGGCTGTGGAGGAAGGACAGGGCCAATTACAGCCTTTTATCCTGAGAGCACACATCATTAAGGAGAGCTCACAGGGCTGATGGCGCACACGCGCACACACACACACACACACACACACACACACACACACACACACGCACACGCACACGCACACACACACACACACACACACGCACACGCACGCACGCACGCACACACGCACACGCACGCGCACGCGCACACACACGCACACACACGTTTCCCTGTCCCTCTCTCTTTTCACACTCTTAAACACTCTTGTTCGTCACTGATGTGCCTCCACTCTTTCTTTCACTTTCTGCTGAAACGTGCTCACACTTCACAATTTCGAACACGTCATCGCTCCAAAACTCATCATCCACGCGGCCTTTTTGTGACCACTGTGAACTGATTTCTTGACTTTGAAAACTTCCATTTATGATTTGTAATCTATGTCTCACAGTCATCTGCATTAATCTGAATAACTGACCGCTGACAAACTGCCTTCAAGTGTTTCTTGTCCCGCTAATGTCCCGCTAATCTGCAGCGATCAGGGCGACGCAGCGGCAAACAACAAAGTATCAGGACAAAACCCGAAAAATAAACCTGACTGCAACACAAAGTCCAGACTGAGTGTTTGAGACACATCAGAACACTGCCTGCTCCAATCTGTAAATGCCAGATCCCCAATTTTAGTGCACAAGCCCAGGCTTCACTGCAGGAACCAACAACATAAACAGAGGCATGCGCAGCTTTATGTTGTCATTTATGGGCTTCAGTGTGTGTGTGTGTGTGTGTGTGTGCATTTCAGTGGTAGGCACATGTATAGGCTCTTTAATGGAAATATGTCATTGATTAACTCCACATGGTATAATAAAGTAGCACCAGCATCCTATATCTATCCTCTGCGTGTGCTTCTTTGTGCGTGTGTGTGTGTGTGTGAGGTCATTAATGAGAATCTGAGCTGCAGCCAGATCTCCGTACACCACATCTCTTGTGCTCACTCAGAACTTTTAATGAAAAAAACGTCAGCAACTTCAGGATACTTCTGGCTGCTGGATGCACGACTAACAAAGCCTCATGTTCATCGAGACGTTAGCGATAAGAAAACCTCCTGCGCTGTGCTAGAACTCAATCAGGTGCGGGTCAAAGGCGGGCGATGAAAAGAGCATCAAAGACTGAAAGCGCCTGAACCAACTCAACACATCTTGTTATTTATGTGAACATTTTGTGCGAACGGGAGAATGAGCTGTGTGCTTGGTGTATGCTTTGAACGATACACCCAGAAAACAAACTCAGCGTTTACTGCCTTCGTTTCTTAAAGATCTGTCTCCATAACCGACCGTGTCATCTTAAATATCTCAACCAAGTGCAGAATAATCTGCATTAGCAGCGAGAAAACTTCGTGACAGATTTCATCCTTTCTGCTCGGACCTGTGATGAAATCTGCAGTGAAGTTTCTGTTAATGTCAAACACAACATTTCATAGTCTGACTTCACGAGTAAAGGCTTCCACCAGCCAGCCACGGGGCTTTTATTGTGAAGCAGCCGCAGCTTCCTCTAAGGAAACTGCAAAATGTCTTTGTTTGAGATATGTTTGGTGTTATTTTTGAACTGGTCCTTCATACCCAACCGTAGCCAGAGGAGACAGACAGCAGGCAGGACTTTACCGTGGCTGATGACGGCCTTGCGGTTGCGTCCGTCCAGGTCGGCCCTCTCGATGACATGGTGCTTGGCATCCACCCAGTACATGCGGCGGCCGGCGTAGTCGATGGTGAGGCCATTGGGCCAGAACAGGTGCGTGTCTGCGATGACCCGCCGGTTGGAGCCGTCCATGTTGGCGTACTCGATGCGAGGCGTGTTGCCCCAGTCCGTCCAGTAGATCTTCCTGAGGAGGGAAGCGGGACAGCCGCGGTCAGTGAGCTTGTTTACACCTGCTGGAGCGAAGCTGTTTGAGCAGCGTCTGCTAGAGTCAAGAGGTAAACACGACTGCTGTCAGCATTCAAGACACGCCAGATGTCTGATATAACAAAATGTCTCCTCTGTCCTCCACGTTCACGTCCTCCTCATCATCACTCATCTGTTCTGACCGGCCTTGGAAGAAAGAGCTACTTTTATTTTTTTGATATTTTTCAATTATCCCATGCAAATGAGCTACCTAATAAGCTGAATGAGTTTCGGAGCTTAACATTTCTCTGGGGCTTCATCCGAAAGTCTCTCCTGTCACTGCCGCATGAGAAACTGGGGATGAAAACACACTTTCATGAAATACTTGTTCCACACAGATGCTCGCCCGTGGGCACTGCTGTGCTGCCAAACTTTAATCCCTGCTCTGCTGCTACACTACAACTGGGACGCATCCAGAGGGGATATATACAGTATATATGAGCGTGTGTGTAAACCTGAAACCATCTGCAGTGAATTATACAGTTTGTGTGGATTTGGACTCGTACCCCTCTATGGGGTGCAACGCGATGGCTCGGGGCTTCTCCATGTTCTGCCACAGCAGCACCTTGCGGTGCGTCCCATCCAGGTTGGCCACCTCGATGCGGGACGTCCCCGAGTCTGTCCAGTACAACTTATCATGGATCCAGTCTATGGCCAGTCCGCCTAAATGGGAGAAAACCAGTTTAAATTAGTCTGAATATGAACCTGTTTTACAGTAAACTGTTCTATGACATCATGTTTTCATGTCTTAACGTCTTTTTGTTCGTTGTTTGTTTACTCCGTGTTATTTTTCTGAATGTTTCAGCGATCGATCCCTAAACACGTTCGAGAGAAAGGCAAAGACACTCACTTCTTTCTTTTACTAGTTTTGGGAAGTGTGTGTACTGGCTTTCATCCTGAGAGTTACAGCAGTACATCAATACCACTTTAATGTCTGTGCAGTGAATATGAAGCTACAGCTAGAATGTTAGCGTAGCTTAGCATGAAGACTGGAAACAGGGGGAAACAGCTAGCCTGGCTCTCTCCAAAGGTAACAAAATCACCTACCAGCACCTCTAAAACTCACTAATTACTTCACTTTGGTTTTCAATTTCAATTTAAATATTCCTTTATTAGTCCTGCGAGGGGAAATTCCAAATTACAGCAGCATCAATAAAGCAGGTAGAGTAATATAAGAAGTGCATACGAATTAAAAACAACATCAGTATATATACAAGAGTGAGAATTTTAAATAAAAAATAGAAAGAAACGTCATCCTAAGAAATTGTAAGAAATTGTAAATAGTATTTATTATTTAGGTATTTATAGTGTTTATTTATCTGGACAAACACTAAGTGTTGTGGTTTTGCAGGGCTTGTGTGCCAGACTATTTGTTGACAGGGCACAGTGACCTCTCCTGGTTGCCAAGACAGCAAATAAATGTATTTCCCACAACCACTGCTTCATCGAACTGAGCTGAGAGAGAGAGAGAAAGACGGGAAGAGCAACTAAAAGGAACAAAACAGAGATAAAAGGAAAAGAAAAAATAACAACGACAAGAAATACTGAAAAGAAAACACAGTAAGAAAGAGGGTGAAGCAGACCAAAATGAAAAGAGAGCTCAAGAGAAAGAACGCAAGAAGCAAGAGAAGGAAAGAAAAACACAAGGTGACTGAAAATAAGAGAAACAGGAAGCAAAAAAAAAGACTTGAGTTTGAACAGTATTGATGTCATATTGCTGAACTCATATGAACAAGGTGATGGATGAAGTGAGGGAGAGCAGAAGTATCGGCGAGCAGAAAGCAGCAGACTTGAATAAATTGGATAAATGATAAATGAGCCTGTTGCCCCGCATTTGAACCTGCGTCTTATTGGCTGCCGTACCCACCTGGGCTCTCCAGACCGGTGGAGACGACCTCCTCCACGTTGGAGCCGTTGAGGTTGGCCTTCATGATGCGGTCCAGCGTCACGTCGGACCAGAAGACCAGCTCGCGGCTGTGGTGGAAGTCCAGGGCGATGGCGTTCTCCAGGTTGTTGAGCAGCAGGGTGTACTCGGAGCGGTGCGGCAGAACCTGACGGATGTCGATGCGATTGGCGAACAGCAGCACCGGCTCTGGACCTGAAGGAGGATGGAAGACCGACGGGGACGGAGAAGATGTGAATTAAAGTGGAAAGCAAAACACGAAGAGGCCAAGCGGGAAGTGAAAGTTGGACAGAAAAGTGGAGGGAGACAAAAAAGTTTGAGTGAGGAGCGATGGTCACTTTTAATAACGGCGAGCATTAATCTCACTGGAGGCGAAGGTCTGGGTCCTGGCAGCTGCCTGACAGACAGTCCTGACCTGGGTTTCACTCTGGTCTGCAGCAGATTGATGGGCTGCTGTACCAGGCCTGCACTCTACCTTCGCTGCATATCTAAATCTAGTCCAGACCCTCCGAATGAGCCAATCTCATTCTAAATCCAAGACCCCGGGGCAGAGGAATGGAGTCAGTTACTGCTGCAGCAAATATAAACACTATGCAACCGTGTTTTTATTGGAGGTCAAACCTTGGAGACTCTCCGTGGTCACATGTCAAGGTTGAAATACAGTACAGTGTTTTTACCCAGAGCTTTGCAGCTGCGCTTGTCGGGTCGGAGCTCGTAGCCCTGGACGCACCAGCACTGGAACCCCCCCTCCGTGTTGGTACAGCCCTGGCTGCAGTAGCCTTCTTCAGCACACTCGTCCACATCTGGAACGGACCACAGGGGCAGAGGACGAGAGGGGAGGGACGGAGAGATGGTGAGGGGTTAGCGTTAGGTGAAGAACTGATTCAGGAACACATCCTACATCCTGCTGCATCCCTTAAATTTCAAATTCACTTGTTGACCTCGCAAACACACCTGTACAGTCTGGAAACAAATGTCAGGTAGATTTTATTGTGTCTGCACGAGTTTCTGGCAACAGAAACGGCGGCAGAAATCCCAGTTTCGGGTCCACACCGAATCCTAATCAATAAGTTCTCAGCCCCAAGCTCAACTTTCCATGAAGTTACGTGGAAATGTGTTCATACTTTGAGGAAAATCCCGCTGGAATAAAGAAAAGCTCAGTCCAAAGAGTGAACACAAACTGTGTGAGGTGCAGCAAAACGTCGATTTCTTTCCCTACTTCATTATTTCAACTTGTTCTTTTGAAATATTTTGCTAAGAAAATACTACCTGTTTGGTTTTTTTATTTACTTTTCTTATTGCACCGACTAATTTATCTTGGCGTAGACTCACCCTGACGTCCAATCTAAACTTTTACTTTGGCAATACAAGGTTCACTCACTAAATTAAATGGCTCCCTATCCTCCTTACATGTTATAAATATACATTTCTCCCCAAAACCAGCTCATAAAGTTGTGAACACAAAGTCCCGAGTGGTGGAAACGAGTTGCTCAGCAGCACAAAGACAATCCTTTTCTAGTAAAATCACATTCAGGAGGTCAGTGAAGCTATCACACGCTTAACACACAGAAGCAACTGACCAATCAGCAGAGGTCATGAACATTCACACCCCCAGCCTGCTCCCTCGCTTTCAATGCATTGTGATGTGCACACACACACTCTCTCACACACGCAGACACACACACACACACACACACACACACACACACACACACACACACACACGCGGTCGTACCCTGGCAGGCTCTGCCGTCGTCCATCAGTCGGTATCCAGTGTGACAGGTGCATTGGACCAGTCCTCTGACCATCTGACACTTCTGGGAGCAGCCTCCGTTATTCTGGTTACAGTTGCCCTCGCTGGAGCGCGGACCTGTGTGCAGCGGCGAAGCGTTTCAGGAACATGAACACAGCCTGCTGGTTGAGTGCGGACGCAGCCGCACGCTGTAAGAAGGATCTGCCTCATCTGGAGCCCTGACATGTTTCAGGTCCAGGCAAAGAAATCTCAACAGAGCCAGTGCAGACTGTTCCTGATGCACGCTGGATGGTGCCAAATGATTCTGGTGAGAGCCTGACCTTTCCTCTAGCGCCACCATTAGGCCGAAATCTTTCACTTTCATGTCCCACAAGACGGACCCTGACGTTATCTGGTGACTCTCTGACTTTTCAAAAAATAGAAGCGTAAAGAAATTTACTGCAGCGAGTCATGAATCCTTTCAATTCACTGCATGAGCTCTCCTTTTATTTCCAATTATCCATCCAATTATTATTATTGTTTCAACCTCCTGACAGATTGCATAAAAAACTGCTGAGCGCATTAATAACACAGTAATAAGTCAAACACGGAAAACTTCCCAGTAAGTACAGGCTATTTGCAACAATGCAGTACCAACACTCACTGCATTTGACAGGGTAAAAAGCGGCTGATGTCAAGCTGTCAAATGTGAAATTAAAGTGAAATTAATAACAAATGACACCTACTGACAACAGTCGATGAATCTGAATGAACTTTCATTGTGTTTAATGCTCAGGTCGGTCTTCATGACACTGTTTTGGCAGCTTTAGTGCTACTTGATGCTTTGAGGAAAA